>NC_061113.1:70617381-70917381 GCF_002878395.1 Capsicum annuum | reverse complement strand
TCAATGAAGAGCTGAGGATAAGAACAATGCAATCAGACTCAACCTCCCAAGTAGTCTCTTCTACAGATCAATATCGCCACTGAACCTTAACCACAAGAATAACTCTAGTATGCAACCTCCTAACATCCCTATATAAAATGGAGAGCAGCTCCTCAACAAAGGATAACCACTCATCTAACTAAACCTCCTCCCAACGAATGACATGAGACTCATTAGAAATATAGCAGCAAAACATAAAAACATGAAAAACTGGATGAACAACTGATAAATCAGGGGGCAAATCCAACTCATAAACCACATCACCAATAGGCCGAAGAATCTCAAATGGACCAATATACTTGGGGATAAGCTTGCCCCTCTTCCCAAACCTCATCACACCCTTCATGGATGAAACTTGAAGGAAAACATGATCACCAACACCAAATCTCAAGGCACGAAGTCTGCAATCAGCATAGCACATGTGCCTACTCTGAGTTACTCCAAGTCTATCCTGAATGACCTAGACTCTATCCAAAGACTTATGAAGCAAGTTCGTACCCTGAGGTCTCACCACTGAAATGTCAAACTAACCCATTGGGGAGTGATAACGTCTACCATACAATGCATCGAAATGAGCCATATTGATAGTAAAATGGTAACTATTATTATATGCAAACTCGGCTAAAGCCAAATGCTGCTCCCACTAGCCACCCAAATCCATCACACAAGCGCAAAGCATATCTTTTAAAACCTAGATAGTATGCTCTGACTGACCATCAGTCTGGGGGTGAAACGTCATGCTAAGATCAACCCGAGTACCCAACTCATCCTAAAAAGTCTTCCAAAAATGAGGTATGAACACAAAACCTCGATCTGAAATAATGGACACTTGTACACCATGAAGATGCACAATCCCATGAATGCAGATACAGGCCAACCTCTCAGCGCTGAATGAGACCTGAACCAGAATAAAATAAACTAACTTGGTCAATCGATCCACGATGATCCAAACATTGTTAGAACCATGAGATGTATGAGGTAAACCATTCACAAGGTCCATATTGATTCATTCCCACTTCCACTTGAGAATGAGTAACCTCTAAAGCAAACCACCAAATCTTATATGCTCGGCCTTTACCTGCTAACAACATAGGCAATAAGCCACAAAATATGCTACGATCTCCTCATACCAGCCCACCAGTATTGTTGTCTCAAATTACGATACATCTTAGTCACATCTGGATGGATAGAATATCTAGAACAATGGGCCTTCTCCAAGATCAACCCAATCCAATCACCCATTCTCGGCACACAAACTCCGCCCCCAATCCTCAAAACTCCATCTAAATTAAGTGATGCTTCCTTAGCCTTCCCACTCAACACCTTATCTCAAATCAACCTCAATCCAACATCATCAAACTGATGAGCTAAAATCTGCTCCATCAAATAAGATTTTGCATCCACAAATGCCAAAACACGCCCAGGTGTCGAAATATCAAGTCTAACCATCTGATTAGCTAAAGACTGAACCTTTAAGGCTAAAGGCTTCTCCTGGGTCAAAAGATGAGCCAAGATACCCATGCTAGTTGACTTTCAGCTCAAGGCATCCGCAACCACTTTAGCCTTGCTCAGATGGTAGAGAATAGTCCAGTCATAATACTTAAGCAACTTAAGCCAACTATTCTGCCTCATTTTAAGATCTCGTTGGGTGAAAAGGTACTGAAAGCTATGATGATCTGAGAAGATCTCACAATGGACTCCATACAAGTAGTGCCTCCATAATTTCCAGGCAAGTACAACTGCGCATAACTCTAAATCATGCGTAGGATAATTTCTCTCATAAAGCTTTAATTGAAGAGATGCATACCCAATCACCATGCCCTCTTACATCAATATAACACCTAACCCAACACTTGAAGCATCACAAAAGATGGTAAAACCCACGCCCTCCTTGGGCAAACTCAAGATAGGCGCTGAAGTCAACAAATCCTTGAGCTTTTGAAAGTTTGCCTCACAAGTATCAGACCATTGAAAAGAAATCTTCTTCTGGGTTAACTGGGTCAATGGAGCTGCAATGGATGAAAAAACTCAACAAAACACCGATAATAACCTACCAAGCCAATAAAACTCTGAATCTTGATGGACAAAGTAGGTCTAGCCCACTCACGAACCGCTGCAACCTTGGCTGGATCAACCATAATACCTTCCTTAGTCACCACATAATCCAAGAAAGAAATAGACTCCAACCAAACCTCACACTTAGAGAACTTAACATACAACTTCTCATCCCTTAATATTTGACGCACATCTGCAAATGCTACTCATGCTCAACCTTACTCTTGGAATACACCAAGAAATCATCTACAAACACAATAACAAAGAAGTCAAGATATGATCAAAATGCCCTATTTATCAACTCCATGAATGCGGAAAGGGTATTGGTCAACCCAAAAGATATGACCAAGAACTCATAATGACCATGTCGATTCTAAAAAGCTATCTTTAGAATATCCAAAGCTCTAATCCTTAATTGGTAATAATCAAACCTCAAATCAATCTTTGAAAACACCACAGTACCCTAAAGCTGATCAAATAAATCATCAATACAAGGAAGAGGATACTTATTCTTAAGCGTCACCTTATTCAACTACCAATAATTAATACATATTCGCATAGACCCATCATTTTTCTTCACAAATAAGACAGGCGCACCCTAAGGTGAAATATTAGGTCGGATAAATCCCTTATCCAATAACTCCTGCAACTGATCCTTTAGTTTTTTCAACTCTACTATGGCCATCCTATAAGGAGGGATAAAAATAGGCTTGGTGACTGGCTCAACATCAATAGCAAATTAACATCTCGATAGAGAGACAAACTAGGCGAGTCTGTAGGAAACACATCCATAAGCTCATGAACAATATGAACAAAATCTAAGAAGGCGATACAACACTGGTGTCACGAATATGAGCGAAGTAAAATAAGCATCCCCTCTCAACCAATTTATAAGACCAAACAAAAGATATAATCCTTTTAAGACCCGAATGAAGAATATTCTTCCAAGATATCCTTAGCACACCTGGTGAAGCCTAAGACACAGTTTAGCATAACAATCTAGGATGGCATGATAAGGATCCGTCCAATCCATACTCAAAATAACATCAAAATCGACCATTTCTAACACAAGCAAGTCTATAATGTCTAACACCCAGAAAAAAGTCACAATATAAGATTGATGCACCTGATCCACCACTAAAGAATCACCTACTGGGTAGATACACAAATAGGCATGGCAAGAGGTTCACTAACAAAATCAAAACCCAAAGCAAAATTATAGACACCTAAGAGAAAGTCAATCTAGGATTAAATAATACAGATGCAGGTCTAAAATAAATGGGGACAATACCTATAATCACAACATAAGAAGCTACTATCTCAGATCTAGATGGAAAAGCATAACACTGATCACGACCACCAGCTGCCTGGGTGGCCCCATGAGTTCCACCCCCTCTACCCCTCGCACCTCTGGTAGAACACATGCCCCTCACAAATAAAATAGGAGTATCCTAAATTACCCGATGGGTAAAGTCCTTAGTCATATATCCAATCTCATCACACACATAGCAACCTCTATGACCAGTCTCAACAGGAGAAGGTACAACTGGGCCCAAACGACCACCCTAAAATGCTGAACTATAAGATACACCACCTAAACTCTATAAAGCTACCACTGGCCTACCATGGTATCCACGAGAACATCTAAAATCTCTATCTCGAGAGGTATGACTTCTCAACCCACCAAAATATCATACCTTCCTAGTGCCTCCCTGAGATGTACTAAGAATACCATCTGTCATCTTAGTATGATCCAATATACTATAGAAACAAACCCCAAAGACAACCATCTGAGATGTAGCCAACTAAAGAGAAATATACTAACCCTTCAGAAACTTTTAATTCTTCATAGACTTAGTAGAAATGTTATCATAGGATTATCTAGATAGGGCAAGGAAGTGTGCCTCATACTCAGCAACTGTCATGGAGCCCTGACATCTCACATCTGATCTCTCATCAACTGTTAGCAAATGATAAGACTCATCTTGCATCTGATCTCTCAAACTAAAAGGCATAAATCTCTCTAGAAAACCCTTGATAAATTAATCCCAAGTCATTAGGGGAGAATCACAAGGTCTACAACTCACAAGTGACCTCCTCTAAACTCTAGCAATAACTCTCAACTGATAGGCCAAATAAGTAACACCATTCACGCAGAAAGAGTGAAACACAACTCAAAACACAAGGTATGAAAGAACTACGCATGATAAGGAATAAAATAAGAAAAGTTTCCTAAAGACATCCTATAGCCTCTCGAAGATAGATACGGATGTCTACGTGTTAATCCATAAGACTCTATTAGACATTCCGTTCATACACCATTGACACCAATAAAACCTGCCTGCTCTGATACCAATTTTTCATGACTCAAAAATAAGGGTCATAATGACACTTGTCACGGTGTAACTCAACAAGTAAGCGTATCACCCAAACTGATATGAAAAGAGAAAAGGATAGAAATATCCCAAGGTAAGGCTTCTAGAATGAATCTGAACCATATATGTAATCATAACAATAGGAAAAGAACTTATCCAAAATACCAATCATATCCAAAACAAGGTGTCAATATGTAAGAACTACTAATACAATTCGAGAGTCAAATACATTAGAAAATAACCACAAAGAAATAATATCTGTCTTTGAATACTAATAAAGACATAACTACTATAGAAAAATAGAGGTGAACTTCGGATGCAGGAATGTCCAATCATTACCTTGGAAGCTCTAATAATTGCCTGAGTCAAGCAAGCTGAGTCGCACTCGAGCTAGGACCTGCACCGAAAGGGCATGTAGGCATGAGTACGGTCCACTTGTACTTAGTAGGTATCAGAGGACGACCAAGCAAAGTAGTAAATAAAGCAAACAAAATATACACAAAGGGCAGGTCACCTAAATCAGAAAACGTCCCACAACGGTAGTCCACACTACTTGCACTAATAATTCTATAATGTCCATACATAATGCAACAACACACAAGATAGGGATATAAATATACACAACATCACATACAGAGGGACATGTATAATCAAGATCATTAACTACAATTAAAGAAAGATAGAATAATTAGACGCTAACAAGTCAAGATATAAAACAAATAGGTATATGACAAGTCAATATAGTAATTCAAACAAAATAAAATGGGTGTAATGTATATGATGATGATCATCATCATGATCATGATGATAATGATGCATGGTGTTGTCACACAGCCTCAGTTTGGCACACAGCCTCAAGTTTCGTACATAGCCTCAAGTTTGGCACATAGCCTCAAGATCACTAATATTTCCAACTCTTCTTTAGAATAATCCTTCAGGGATAGTCCATAAAATCCAATATCTGATACCAATATCTATTATTTTAGTGTTTCCAGTATTTTCAAAGAATATACATAACATAAGACATAAATTAAGTACACATACATGACAACAAGTATATATAAAGCAGTATAATAAATAAGTGAAATGATGTGTATGATGACATGAGAATGACGATGTAATGTTCATAGCCATTCAAAATAAGTATTTTAACAATAAATCCATTTGATGTATTTTCACAACTAACCATAATGATACATTTCCACAACCATATGAGCCAACATCCACTCATTATTTTTGCTTTATCCATGAATTTCCACATCTCATATGTCAATAAAGTATGAATATAATCAAAATACACCAATGGTACCACATTAAGCATTTAAAAAACACAATACAATTATTCATATATATTCAAGGCTACAATATCACATAGGACCCCATATAGTCACACATATCACATAATATCTCAATTTTGATATATCACATATAGGCCCCTATAGGGGAACAACACATAAATAGTCATTTTTCATGATTAGTTCTCACCCTTAACATCACTTTGTATCATCATTTACTATCAAGCCCAGTCTAAAAGAGTTAAGTCATAACCTGCCTCAAATATCGAAATCGATCCGCTACACTTTGAACTCACGACCTTACTTTTTATGAACAAAAACTCCACTGAAAACATCAAATATGAAATCTACGCATCAAAACAAAACCAATGACACCCAAATTAACTACTTTCGATGTGGGGCAAAAACGAACCCTCCGAATGGATTTTCAAAAAGGAAGGGAAAAATCAAAACTTTACTTCAAATATATGTTTTTCATATTTCTAGGAATCTACAAATGAAAACTCATGTTAAATTGAGTCAAAAATAAGATTCAAAATGAAGAAAAACTATTTTTGAACTTTATTGGGTAAAATCTTTGAAATCCAAGTTAAAACAAAGGATCGAGGTTACTTTGAAAGTTAAATTGATGAAAAACTAGTAACTATAAGATAAAAATATCATTCAAGTAAAAATGGGTGAAATTGGAATTTAAAATCAAGCGCTATGATTTTTGAGATTTTGAGAAATTTATCAAGAAATTACTAAAAAATAGTGAATTCTTACCTTGAATCCATAATAAAACCAAGAAATAGATGTTAATCTATCTTCCCAAGCTCCCACAAACTTTACTTGTAAGCTCCCACACAATTTTAAGGTTTAACTCTCAAGAGAAAAGATAAAAAATGAGCAAAATAGGCCCAAAAACTGGTATAAATAGTGTAGATTTTTCTGCACAGCTTTTGCAAAAAAACTATTTTTTAGCCTAATCCAAATTTTGATGGGGTATTCTGAATTCGTTCGAAGTCTGATACATAAAAATAAACTATGAAACCATACTAAATTTGATGTTCCAAATGCGATGGTAATATCAGATTGTAATACCCCGCATTTTTGGGCTAGTTATGAACCATCATTCGTACTTATATAAGTTATTATCCAAGTGATTCTAATGTGAATATAAGTTTCATGATTTTTATACTAGTGTGTGGAATGCTCATGAGGTTAAAAATGTTCATAGAAATCATTTAGAGCCAAGTTGAGCTAAGATCCTTTCATTCCTCCAAAATTTGATGTTCCATTCTACAAGGGTCTACTTCACATGTGTATATCATTTTATATAAGAGGAATTTTTTATCTCAAGACTGACCAAATTGTAGATAATTGAATTATCTTTCCAACTATACTAATTCACCAAAATCCGATACTCGAGCTAAAATTTATGGCCATTTTCGTTAGAGAGGGATTACCATAGTGCGATTAGCGTGCGACGCATGCCCTATCGCATGCGCCCAATTTTTAGGTTCTGTTTTTGCCTTTTTAAGGGCAAAAAGGTCATTCACTTTACCCAAGCTTATCCATAATAGATAATTAAAGCCTTAGGGAGCATTATTTGCCCCTTTACTCATAATTTCTCTCCAAGCCTCCCTCAAGAACAAACCCTAATATCCATTCAAGAAATTCAAGCTTTCATTACAATACCTTCAAGAAAAATCATGAATTTGGTTCACTAATCCAAGAATCTCAAGAAGAAGCTTCAAGAACACCATTAGAGATTCCAAAGTTCAAGATTTTACATTCAATTCATAATAGGAAATCCAAGATTTAAACTTTCTCATCCAAGATCATCAATTAAGGTATGTGGGGTTTCAACAAGGATAATCCTTTCGTCCTTGTGGCCAAAACTTATTTTAACTTATAAATTACTGAATTTTATATGATTTTCCATGAAATTGAAGTTCGGGTTTATACCCAGATTATATTGTTTGAAAATTATGAGTTTACAAGTGATTGAATATTGAATTGCATGACTATTTTCGTGTATTTATGTGCTTAACGCAATTTTTCAGAATTTTGAAAGTAAGTTTAAGTATGATATTGAGAATCTTGATCTTATTATTTGGATGGCGTTGAAGTATTTTCAAGAAGCATATTGATTTGGATGCTTTTCTATGATTTTGAATGTTTATATATGAGTTCTAAATTGGGATTCATACCCATTATCACTATTTATAAGATTTTGAGTTTTTGAGAGTTGTTGAAGATAAATTTCATGAATTTGTTTATATTTTTATGAGCATTGCTAAAATTACCATATTTTAATATGATTTATGAATGTTTATGTTATCAAGCATGAATTTTACGACGTTTTGACATAATTTTGAAGCATGAGCTTTAATCCCTAAGATTGAGTTTTGATATTTCAAGAAGCTTATATTTTTAGCATGCTTTGATAAGCAAGATTTGATCTTCTGATCCTAAGCTAAGATAAGGAATCCACATTATTCATATAGTTCATGATTTATAGTAAAGAGAAGCGTAATTGGTTTTTATTATAAACCCTTATGCTATTTTAAGGTGGATTTCCTAAAAGTTTTGAGCCTAAGTATGAAGTAGTATTTAGCACCGAGTTGAGTATGATTCTAAGGTCTCATGCCCCAGAACTATGTGTCACCATAGGATTGAGATTTATGGGCCCAAGGCCGAGATAGTGATCACTAAAGTTAAGGTTTTGTTCTGATGGCAAGAGTAGAATAGCTCTCCCCAACGTGGGTAAGACGTTGGACTCCATGTCAGCTCACATGGTTTATGTCGGTTAGAAGAAACTCTCAATCCCAAAGTTACAAAGTTCTAAAGTCCTAAAATTCAATAATCTCGAGTCTTTTAAGTCCTCAAGTTTCAAAAAAAGTCTCTTATTCTCCGCAGGATAAAAGCATGAGTTTTGAGATTTATTGTTTTGAGATCTCTTCAGTTTGCAAGTTTTGAGAATAAGAGGAGAATACAGATTTTAGAAACTGAGTATAATGACTCACAAGATTTACACTATATTTTTCATGATTCATGATTTATGAGATTTATATTTTAGATTTATTCAAGCTATGTGAGTTATTTATATCAGCATGCATGATTTCTATAAAGAGTGATGATATTGTTTAACTATTGCATAAACCCTCATATACTCAGTACATCCTCAAAGTACTGATCCACATATATGTCTATGTGCTACATTATCTCATAATGTATGTATAAGTTGTAGCACATATACCATATTCAATCAGTTCGCAGCTTTCAGTCAGCAGGTGATAAGTCCTTTTAATTCAAAGGCATGAGTTAGTTATACAGTTTGAGAAGTATTATAATTTCATTATTCAGTCTTATTGAGTTGGGATAGTTGGGAGTTATGACCCGTCTACCCATAGTCAGTACCAGTAGAGGCTTTATAAACAATCAATAGTGTTAATGTATTTAATTTCAGTTTTATTTGTAACAGCAGAGTTGTAATCTTATAAATTCAGATTTATATTGATCTAGTTCAGAAAATTTTTATGTTTCCACTGATTTTGTTCAGATTATATATTTTATTCAGTTGCTTATAAGTATGCCAGTAGAAGGGTTATCTTGGGATCACTTGTGACCCTAAGCACCGTGTGACGTCTCAGAACCCATTTTAGGGATGTTACAAACTTGGTATCAGAGCACTGAGTTCAAGATTCCTGGGGGTCTATGAAGTCGTGTCTAGTAGAGTCTTGCAGAATGGTATAGAGATATTTGTAATTTTCTTTGAGAGGCTTCAAGGCATTTAGAAAATGTCTCCATTCTTTTAAGTCTTAGATCATGCGATAGAAAGGTCCTTTTAGAAGCTTATGGAGATTCCCATCTTACTCTATTTAGGCCATATCTGCCTTATTTTCAAGGTACCAGAAACAGTCAAGCTTAATTCTCCACAGATAGTTATGAGGGTTATAAGAAGGCTAGAAAGTATCCCATTAATGCTTTGGCGTTCTGAAGATTTAAGTGCTTTATCATGTTTGTAAAAATCATGCACTAAGCCCAAGTTGGATGTGCTTTCATATTCCTCCTCAGAATCCATAAAGATAATCTATACTTCTCTATTTATGTACTGTCCTTGAGGTAACATGATCGAAAAGTTCTAATTTCCCCCTGATATTGCTCTCAAATTTTCTAGCAAGAAGTTTTAAAAGCTTTACAAAGCGGCTTGAGAGAAGCCTTCTAGTGTGTTATAAGTCCCCCAAGTTTAAAGTTATGTCCTTATTCTTATGAGTCATTCAGTTAAGATAGAGTAAGATGTGTATTATTAGATCATCGAATATTGTGTGTCAAGTTTCTATCTCTTGTAATCTTGTTATCATTGTGTGGTTCAAACTAAAAGTCTAGTGAAGCCGTGTGGGGCTCTTTCGATTCACTAGTAGAGTTGCTTTGTTATTCATCTTATTTTCTTATTCAAATCATAAAATCAAAGTCTAGTGAAGCCGTGTGGGGCTTTTTTGATTCACTAGCATAGTTTCTTTGTTATTCATCTCATTTTCTTGTTCAAAACATAAAATTAAAGTCTAGTGAATCCATGTGAGGTCTATTTTGATTCACTAGCAACTTGTTGTTCTTGTGTTAGTTGGAACTGGGGGTTTAGAGGTGTAGTGACAAGAAAAGTGGTAAAGGCAATTTATTGAATATATGTATAGCCGAATCTTTTTACATAAGATTGATTTAGTAATGAAGTAATATGTCCTTGTGTATTAGTTTAGTAGAAGGTAGAGGAGGAGTTTTTAGTTAAGGTGAATTGTTGTTTACTTGAAGTATGAAAAGAGTTGTTGACGATGTTTGTTGTGCAAGAAAAGTATAGGTTATTGATGAAGGTACTTGGTGGATGAGTGATGTCAATTTAGGCTTCCTTGAAGTTACAAAAAAGGAGTTTAGTTGAAACTTATAGAGCTATAAAAGAAGTTAGGTATATAGATGGGTGAATAGTAATAATGTGTAAAAGGAGGATGTGTTGATGGATTGTAAATAAGATAGTCCATATAATTATGATCGGTTATTATTTGTATAAAGTTTTAGCGGACTAGTGTTTTCAGATATTTGGATGTAACAATATTATATGAAGTTGTGGTTCATCATAGCTAGAACTAGACACTAAGCTTGAATAGTAGATGGCAATCAAGGTGGGCATAATGATTGATGTGTTGTGAATATTAGTTGTATGGAAGTGATCTAGTAGGCTTGAATAGTGTAACAAGAGTTTAAGTTTATTTGATTCGTAATCGAATATGATGTTGTATTTATGATGTAGAAGTATGCCCAAGGTGCTATGGGGTAACATTAGTTTTGAGAATCATTGCATGTGGTGTAGTTAGTAGTACTGTGGATATTCTAGGTGGAAAAAAACTAGTTAGATAATGAATGATATTCTTGATAGCTAAGTTAAGGAGTTATGATTATGATTAAAGGTGTTGAGCCTTTTTAAGTATGATTTTGACTCTCATGGTTTGGAGGAAAAATATAAGTTTTGAGAGGCGATATTAGTAGACTATGATGGAAGAAGTATGATTTATTATAGGTTGATGATATCCATGTTTAGTATTAGAATCTAAGTTGGTGAATGTTTATGTTGCTATATGATGACTTTTGGGGCTATAGAAATCTAAGAGTCGAATCTTAGAAGGAGGTATTAGCATTGGGTGTTACACATGAAGATACCGTCTTCCAGGATAAGTTTAGTTTTATATGTATTGATTGTATCCCAGACTCTAGGGTAAAGTGATTTCAGTTTAGATCAGACCTTTTACACTGGTTCACAGACTTAGAGTAGTAGCTTAAAGCTAAGGGAGAGATAATAGAATGAGTAATCAAGTCAGCCTTCCAAATTTTTAGTAGTGATGCCAGAATGTTATAGAACATCAAGAAGTAAGGATGAGGCTCAACCCACTCTAATTTTGTCATGTTCAGTTATCCCGATATCTAATCATGCCTTACATATCGGCTCTATGACTACAGTTCATATTTATGCACCTTATAGAAAAAATATTGTGTATACTTCCATTTCCTAGCATAAGCAGTCCAGTTCACTCTGTAGTACAGATTACATTCCATAAAATTATGGATTCTAAGATCAGGCCATGCAGATCATGACTCATGTACTCATGCTTTACAGTAAGTTTAGTTTCAGTACTTTAGCGATACTCTTTATGATCAGCAATATGTACGTCATCAGATTAGATCTCTTTAATGAATCTATGTCGTGAATGCTCTATTCCTTAGGCCTCAGTAAGGTGTTAAGTTATTCTTAGTATCCCTTTATGTTCCGGATCCCGATATTCCAACCTTTCAGTGACCTTTCCTTAGATCAAGGTAGTGATGATGAAGGATTATGTAGATGGAAAGGAGTAATTACATCATATTAGGAAAGATTAATGTATGTTTGTTTTATGTAAGTCCATGAGTGGAGAATATTGAGGTAAAGTCCTGTGCATGATTTGGTTAGTTAAGAATAGCTTATGTGTGTCTTCCGAAGAATTAAATGGTGCAAATATGGATATGAAGATAGGCTTGAACATCATATCGGTATGTAAGAGGTTGAATTTAGTTGTTAAAGTGATGAGGAAAAACCATCCTAGAGTGAGTAGTTATGATAGTGCTCGAAGTGTTGAATTCATAGCTCAGATTTATATTATGGTGAGGAGTTACGTGTAGCATAATATGGTTTCGAGTTAGGCCTTACCATGATAAAGAGAACTAGTTCAATTTAGATTTAGTAGACGGATTTGTCAATTCTATATGAAAACTTTAAGTTGAATCAAGCGAGTGTGATATTTGAGGGGAATAGCATAGTCGAGGAAGCGTTTGAGAAGTGTTGCTAAGCTTGAAAGTAAGAAGTAGCATTTCTTAAGGCCAAGAAATTCTATCCTAGCTTATGATTTATGGGTCTATGTTCCAGGCCACGGAGGGGTAGCAATGTTGTAATTGCTTATTCAGAAGTTTTATTCAGATCATGCCCAAAGTTTTTTACTCCCTAATATCATTAGAAGTTTTTTAGAAGAGTGTTGAGGAAATACCCTATTTGGTTGTAAGCATCCATTATGATTCAGTCTGTAAGTATCTTGTGTATCATCTCAGTCTTTTCCTAGTCTTTTAACCGAATCAGTATCATTTGGGGACGAATGATCCTAAGGGGGGAGGTATTGTAATACCCTAATTTTTTTTCATGTTACAAAACCTCTCATCTTTTCTCATGAGATCAGATCCAGCATAAAGAAATGGTTACTTATAAGTTGACTCTCTTATTTCTATCTTAGCCATATATAGCTATGTTCATAAGAATTCATGCACATGAAGATCAGTACAGTAGCTCATTATGTTTGTGATTCAGCTATTCAATTTATTTCAGTTGTGCATGATAGCTTATAGCCTCAGATTCCTCAGTGTTTCAGCTTAATTAGCCACATTCGAGGACGAATGTTTCCCAAGGGGAAGATAATGTGATTCCCCGCATTTTTGGGCTAGACTATGAACCGTCGTTCATACATGTATAAGTTATTATCCAAGTGATTCTCATGTGAATATAAGTTTCGTGATCTTTATACTAGTGTGTGGAATTCTCATGAGGTTAAAAATGTTCATAGAAATCATTTAGAGCCAAGTTGAGCTAAGATCCTTTGATTCGTCCAAAATTCGATATTTGATTCTACAAGGGTCTACTTCAAATATGTATAACGTTTTATATACATGAAATTTTTTATCTCAAAACCCACCAAATTTTAGATAATTGAGTTATCTTTCCAACGATACTAATTTCACCAAAATCCGATACCCGAGCTAAAAGTTATGGCCATTTTTGTGAGAGATGTAGTAGCATCGAACGATTAGCGTGCGACGCAAGCCCTATCGTACGCCCCCAATTTTTAGGTTCTGTTTTTGCCTTTTTAAGGGCAAAAAGGTCCTTTACTTCACCCAAGCTCGTCCATAACAGAAAATGAAAGCCTTAGGGAGCATTATTTGCCCCTTTACTCATAATTTCTCTCCAAGCCTCCCTCAAGAACAAACCCTAATCTCCATTCAAGAAATTCAAGCTTTCATTACAATACCTTCAAGAAAAATCATGAATTTGGTTCACTAATCCAAGAATCTCAAGAAGAAGCTTCAAGAACACCATTAGAGATTCCAAAGTTCAAGATTTTACATTCAATTCATCCTAGGAAATCCAAGATTTAAACTTTCTCATCCAAGATCATCAATTAAGGTATGTGGGGTTTCAACAAGGATAATCCTTTCGTCCTTGTGGCCAAAACTTATTTTAACTTATAAATTACTGAATTTTATGTGATTTTCCATGAAATTGAAGTTTGGGTTTATACCCAGATTATATTGTTTGAAGATTATGAGTTTACAAGTGATTGAATATTGAATTGCATGACTATTTTCGTGTATTTATGTGCTTAACGCAATTTTTCAGAATTTTGAAAGTAAGTTTAAGTATGATATTGAGATTCTTGATCTTATTATTTGGATGGCGTTGAAGTATTTTCAAGAAGCATATTGATTTGGATGCTTTTCTATGATTTTGAATGTTTATATATGAGTTCTAAATTGGGATTCATACCCATTATCACTATTTACAAGATTTTGAGTTTTTGAGAGTTGTTGAAGATAAATTTCATGAATTTGTTTATATTTTTATGAGCATTGCTAAAATTACCATATTTTAATATGATTTACGAATGTTTATGTTATCAAGCATGAATTTTGCAATGTTTTGACATAAGTTTGAAGCATGAGCTTTAATCCCTAAGATTGAGTTTTGATATTTCAAGAAGCTTATATTTTTAGCATGCTTTGATAAGCAAGATTTGATCTTCTGATCCTAAGCTAAGATAAGCAATCCACATTATTCATATAGTTCATGATTTATAGTAAAGAGAAGCGTAATTGGTTTTTATTATAAACCCTTATGCTATTTTAAGGTGGATTTCCTAAAAGTTTTGAGCCTAAGTATGAAGTAGTATTTAGCACCGAGTTGAGTATGATTCTAAGGTCTCATGCTCCAGAACTATGTGTCACCATAGGATTGAGATTTATGGGCCCGAGGCCGAGATAGTGATCACTAAAGTTAAGGTTTTGTTCTGATGGCAAGGGTAGAACAGCTCTCCCCAACGTGGGTAAGACGTTGGACTCCATGTCAGCTCACATGGTTTATGTCGGTTAGAAGAAACTCTCAATCCCAAAGTTACAAAGTTCTAAAGTCCCAAAATTTAATAATCTCGAGTCTTTTAAGTCCTCAAGTTTCAAAAAAAGTCTCTTATTCTCTGCAGGATAAAAGCATGAGTTTTGAGATTTATTGTTTTAAGATCTCTTCAGTTTACAAGATTTGAGAATAAGAGGAGAATACATATTTTAGAAACTAAGTATAATGACTCATGAGATTTACACTATATGTTTCATGATTCATGATTTATGAGATTTATATTTCAGATTTATTCAAGCTATGTGAGTCATTTATATCAGCATATATGATACTATAAAGAGTGATGATATTGTTTAACTATTGCATACACCCCCATATACTCAGTACTTCCTCGTAGTATTAATCCACATATATGTCTATGTTCTACATTTCTCATAATATAGGTACAAGTTGTAGCTCATATACCATATTCAGTCAGTTTGCAGCTTTCAGTCAGCAGGTGATGAGTCCTTTTAATTCAAGGCCATGAATTAGTTATATAATTCGAGAAGTATTATAATTTCTTTATTCAGTCATATTGAGTTGGGATAGTTGGGAGTCATGACCCGGCTACCTATAGTCAGTACTTGTAGAGGCTTCATAGACAGTCAGTAGTGTTAATATATTTAAATTAAATTTTATTTGTAACTATAGAGTTGTAATCTTATAAATTTAGATTTGTATTGATCCAGTTCAGAAAAGTTTTATGTTTCCGCTGATTTTGTTCAGATTTATGTATTTTATTCAGTTGCTTAAAAGTATGCCAGTAGAAGGGTTAGCTTAGGATCACTTGTGACCCTAAGTACTGTGTGGCGTCTTAGGACCCATTTTCAGGGTGTTACACAGGCTTTCAAAAAAAATATCGTTTTCATAAAGTTGACCCCCAAAACCCAAAATCACAATTTTTCAAACCGAGGGTCGAAATGAGATTTAAAAGCCGTAAAATCACACCAAATATTCTAACACCCTAAAATCAACATTCCGAATCTGATGGCGAATTCATATTTTCCATCCGAGGTCATTTCGATCAAATATGGGCCCCCATCTAAATTTCTAATTTTTCAACTTTTCGATTAATAGGTCGAAATGAGTTTGGGTGCACCGGGACTTGAACCAAAGGTCTACCTAGCCTAAAATTGATATTTCAAAGCTTTTGATACAGTCCACTTGACAATCCATCGTATGGATCAAAAGATATCCCCATTAGTCTAAAATAAGGCTCTTAAAGCCATCAAAAACTATAATACCGCATAAACAATACCAAAATGTATCAAAAATTCTTTCAATCACTCCCATACCTCAGAAATATCAAAATGCAACTACAGGGAGGGGTAAAATATTCAAATTATACAAAATCATAAATTTTACATATTTCATCAAATTTTTAGGTCATTACACCGGGGGCATGTCCCGACCAGACTATCTTTGGTTTTGTTAGAGGCTTTGTTGGACATTACTATGGAAATAGGATTGGTTGTTGAATTCTTAGACTTTTTTTAAGTCATACTTATCTATCTTATGATATGTTCAAAATTCTGTTGCTATGCTTAATATATGTTCTTTTGGATTCGGCTAAGGGGGAGGTCTCCGATTCATGGCGGACTTGAGATACCCATCACGGCCAGGCCCTAGTTTGGTTTATGATAACTACCTTCTCTTGTTCAGTTTATGTTTTATTTTCATATTCAGAGATAGATTATGATCCTTTTGGATGATTAGTTGTATATTTTGACTTCGGGATGTATTTAGCTAGTTCTTACACTGTGACTCCAGATTTTTGGAGATTCATGGTATCTTTTTCATTTATTTTTTTCTATGAGTGTAAATGTTTGGTTCATCTTCGTTCCAAAAGCCTTACCTTGGATTTTGGTGTTATTTTCCCTTTATATATCAATTTGGGTGATAGGCTTCCTTGTCAAGATCTGCCGCAATAAGTTTTATCATGACCTTTTGTTTTTGGGTCGTGGCACTTTTCATATCCTAGAAGGAGTTCTCCTTTGAACTTGACCCAAGTAAAACCTTATACAGAAACTCATTTTATCTCAACCTTATATTTGGGGTTTCTTATGACCTTAATTTACCTCTAATACACTTTCTACAGTGAAGAATTGATCTTAACACTAATGAAAAATTAAAATTCATCGGGTTTGTGTCTATCCACAGTCATAGAATAATTCAACTATTATCTTGAAGGTTCGGATGTTGCAATCTTGGTCACCATTCTCCCACAAAAAGTAGAGCAAGCTAGACTGCCACTAAGTTAGAATCAAAATTGTAGAGAAGATTAGAGCAACATCACCAAGACACTTGTCTTATACTGGCAGAATTCAAGTTATTAACCCTATTTTGTTCTCTCTCCATAGGTTTGAGGGAGTAGTTTTCCTTCTACCTCAAAGTATTTTGAAATTGGTGGATAAGAAATGTAAAGAGTTTCTATGGGAGTACAGAAGAAAAGAGGAAAGTGGCTCTAGTAGTATTGTAGAATGTGTTAACCAAGGAAGCCAAGAGGTTTGATTATGAAAAGTTACACGTTATGAAATATTGCTTTTATAGGGAAATTCATATGGTGATTTCTACAATGGAAAGAACAATTATGGGTTTAGTGGGTACAACACATTTATATGAAAAAATTTTGATTTATGGGCATATCAGCCTCTAAATTATAGTAGTTGGTATTAGAGGCATTACACAAGATTAAATTTGGTATGATCAATTGATACTCTCTGAATTGGTACTACCTTATTAGTGTCGATATTTATTCAATTTCTAGCAACTATCTTGCACTGCTAGGGGATAGGCCTAAAGTAGAAATAGTTAAGATGATTTGGAGCAGGATCATGCTCCCTAAGAATAGAGTACTGACTTGGCTAGATGAACTTAATCATAGCCATACATTGTGAACTCTATAACTTGAGAATGAGAAAGAAGAAAGAAAACTGCAGAGAATGAGGAGACTGGGAGTTGTTTTATTGATTGAATCTTATTCTCTTTCTTTAAAAAGACTGAGTAGCATACATATATATTGTTATATGGAAGAATATAGTAGGTAACTACCTAACTAGCTCTTATCAATTACACTTCACAGAGTTGGTTATTTAACTAATTTTTTAAAATAATTAACACTATTTTATTAGATTTGCACCTAAGAAGTGAGTTCAATCTTTTTCTTTTAACACTCTCCTTCAAGCTAGGTGATACCAAGTACATTTAGGATTCCTAGATTGGACATAAGTGTTCATGTTGTGCCCTGTTGAGACCCTTAGTTAACACATCAGCTGGTTGATCCCTGGTAGGAATATAGTTGACTGCTACTAGTCCTTGATTGATCTTCTCCCTTATGAAATGGCAGTCTATTTCAATGTGCTTAGTCCATTCATGATATCTAGGATTGGATGCAATTTGCATGGAAAACTTGATATCAGTGTAGATCTTAACAAGTTACTCTACATCAATTCAAATCTCTATTAGTATTCCTAGTAACCAGACAAGTTCAGCCACACTTGCAGCAATGCTTCTGTATTCAACTTCAGCTGAACTCCTGGATATGGTGTTCAGCATCTTATACTTCCAGGAAACAATAGTTTCACCTAAATTTATAAAGTAGCCAGTGGCAGATCTTCTTGAGAATAGACATGATGCCCAATCTGTATCAAAGTATGCTGAGGCTTTAATATTTGGTTGTCTGGACATTAACACTCCTTGTCCAGGTTTCTTTTTGATGTACTTGAAAAGCCCAATAGTTGTACCTATGTGTGACTTTTTTGGTTGCTTTAAGAACTGGCTGAGTGTTCGAACACTGTACGCTATATCAAGCCTGGTTATTATGAGATACAGTAGTTTTCCTATGAGTCATTGATAAGCATGCACTTTTGCTGGTGGATCATTAGTTCCCTGCTTATTCTTATAGACATGATCATCATATTCTTTAGTGGTCAGCTTGATGTTTGTATCTATGGGCATAGTAGTTGGTTTAGTAGCACCAAGTACCAACTCAGACATAAGTTCTAATGCATATTTCCTTAGGTACATCAAAATACCTTTTTTTGTTCTTGCAAATTCAATACCCAAGAAAAATTTGAGTTCACCTAGTCTTTCATCTTAAAATCTTTCTGAAGTTTGTCTTTAGTATTTCAATCAATCTTAAAGTGTCTCCAGTGATTAACATATCATCCACATAAACTAAGACAATATCCTCACTATTTTGCTTTATTATAGAGAATGATCTAGTTGACTCTATTTGAATCCTATTTTCATCAAGCCTTCAGATAATTTGGCTTTCCACTGCATGGGAGCCTATTTGAGACCATACAGGAATTTCAAGAGTCTATACTAGTTTCTTCTCCCCTAACTCTTGAATCCCTATGGAAGATTCTTGTAAATTTTTTGTGAAGGTCACCTTGTAGAAATGCATTTTAGACATCCATTTAATGTATGAACCAACGCTTTTAAGATGAAATGGCTAGAATTGTTCTCATTGTTTTTATCATAAAAACAGGTGAGAATGCCTCTTGAAAGTCTATTCCCTCTTGTTGACTATGACCTTTAGCAACCAACCTAGCTTTGAACCTTTCTACCTCACTAGTAGCTTTTTACTTTACTTTAAAGATCCATTTACAGCCTATAGGTTTCTTTCTTCAGGTAGACTAGTAATCTCCCAAGTTTGATTCCCTTCAAGTAAAGAAATCTTATTGTTTATTGCTTCTATCCATCTAGGATCTTTCACAACTTCACTGTAGTTGGCAAGTTTAGTGGTAGTGGATGAATTTGTTATGCATGCCTGGTACTTAGGAGATAGTCTATCATAGGCCAAGTATTCTCCCAAATCATAAGGTGTTTCCTGATGAATATTGAGGGACACAAAGTCCTTTATCCATAAGGGAGCCTTTCTAGTACTAGTAGTCCCTCTTACAACTGCTGGTACTTTCTCCATAACTTGAGGTATGCTTGATGTTTGATCCTGATCAACCTGCACCTCTATAGGTTCTTCTTGTACCCTAAGATCAGTAGGTTCCTCTAGTGTTTATTGAGCATTCGATGCATCTTATGAGTGCCTCATGTCTGGTATATCCATGTCCGACCAATGAACTAAGGTTTTATTAAGTTTAGCAGTTGTGAGATGTTGAATTTTAGGAGCTCTTTCTTTGAAAGAAAACACATCTTCTCTGAAGCTGACATCTCTGTTGACAAAAAACAACTTGTTAGTATGATCATATAGTAAATAATCTTTTTGAGTTTCAAAATAGCCCATTAAAATACATTCTCTAGTTCTAGATTGCAGTTTATCTGATTATTGAACTATCTTAGCATAGCACAGGCAACCTAGAATTCTCATATTACTGATAGCAGGTTTATTGTCATATAGTTTCACATATGGCGACATGTGATCAAGTATAGTTGTAGGCATATTGTTGATGATATATGCAGCTGCTTTGTCACACAAACCCTAGATTTTATAGGTATTGCACCTTGAAATATTAGGGTCATAATGACTTCCAAAATGTGCCTGCGTTTTTTCTCAACCACTTCATGCTATTGAGAGATGTAGGCACGTGATGTTTGATGAATAATGCCTAACTTTATGAACAAGGTATGGCATACTAAGTTTACAAACTCAGTTCCATTATCTAACCTAATGACTTTGATATTTTTATCAAATTGAGTTTTAACAAATAAATGGACTGAGATATTGATATACACACATCAGACCTAAGTTTATGTAAATAGATCCAAGTTATTCTAGAGTAGTCATCATCTAATATTAAGAAATATATATTTCCTTCAAATGTGGGGACTTTATATGGCCCCCATACATACATGTAAAGCAATTCAAAAGTGTTAGAAGTCTTAATATATGTATCAGGAAAAAGAAGTCTGACTTGCTTTGCACATGGGCAAACTACACACTCAGAGTTGGTTGATATGCTATTATCTATGGAGAGGATTCTTTTGAGTACATTAGTTAAAGCATGGCCTATTTTTTTATGCCACAAAACTATACTTATCAATAGTAGTATCACAGATAGATCTAGTGACAGAATCAATAAGTACAGCAAGTCTTTGAGTAATCATCTCAGCATCATTCATAGTAGTGAAATTAGCAAAGATACATAGTCCATCAGCTTCTCTACCGATCCCTTTCACCTTTCCATTATAAAGATCCTAAAATACACATGGATCAGGATAAAGAGCAACAAGACAATGTAATTCTTCAATAAGTTTAGATACTAAAAATAAGTTGAATTTAAATCGTGGTTGGTGAAAGACATTAGTAATGATGCCTTGTTCAAACATTTTTCATGAGCCAACATTTGTGACTAGAGATATATCCACATTTGGTAAGTATACTCTCTTTGGAACATCGGTGTTAGTTAAAGATGTTTTGATTAGAGCACTAAGATTTGCAACCATGTGATTGGTTGCCCCAGTGTCTATAATCAGAGGCGGATCCAGGATCCAGAACCTCTGGTGCCAAGTAAACTTATTGACAAGGGCGGAGTCACCTTCGATGAAGGGTGGTCAGATGTACACCCTTCGTTGGAAAATTATATGGTGAATAGAGGTTAAATATTAATCATAATGAGTGTATATTTAATTTTGCACACTCTTAATATAGCTGAGAATGAAATTTAAACATCCTTCGCTGAATTTCTGGCTCTGCCACTGCTTATCGATTAAATTAATCAAATTATTCATTTTTTGATATATAGGACAATTAATCAATCAATTAATTTTAAAAAAAAACAATAATAAAATGACAAAACTTCATCTTTCAATAATATTACTAACAACATAATACAATATTCGTAATTCATTTAAATGGTAGAATGTATGCTTGTTGCCCTGTTTTAGTCAACAATGCTTCACCGAAAATAATTTTAAAAAACAAAACAATGCTTCACAGAAAATAATTTTAAAAAACAAATGTTGTAAATCGGGATTGAACACATAACCTATGGGCAACAAGTGTCGGCTTTGGTATTATGGGTGACAGATTTAATATTTGACTATGTTAGTATTAAAAAGGTAAATGCAGAAAACTGGGATCGAACACACGACCTATGGGCAATAAAAGTGACGCTTTGCCACTTGCAGTAGATAGTACTATGGTATTATGGGTGGCAGATTTATTATTTGACTATATTAGTATTTATATATACCTATATACATAGAGTTTCCGTCGAAGTTTGCGGGTGGCGTGCCACCCCCACCACAATGAATAGATTCGCTCTTGTCTATAATCTATGGACCCTTATTGGTGGAGCCTACTGACTCTACCATTTTACCTGCAGCATGAGCTGAATACTTAGCCTTTTTTTCTTTGTTTTTAGAAACTGTAGAATCTGAGAATATTGTTCATTAGTAAAGATGCATGGAATGGGTTGGTGTACAGATCCTTTCATCATGGAGTTGATAGCAATTGTAGTGCTATGATCTTGAATTCTTGTTGAGTGAATGGTCTGCAACATATGTCCTGCATTCTCCGCCTCTATATTACATGTTGCATTAGCACTTGGACTGGATCCAGCTCTCTTTCTAAGCTTGAAATCAACAAGATAACTAACTACTTTCCAGCAATTCTCCCTTGTGTGACCCCTGATTTTACATGTCACGGTAAAGAGTATGATTATTTTTTAGTTGTTTGTGTTATTGTCCTCCTCCGATGAATGGTGACTTATTTCCTATAGAATAAGGATCATTTTCACTTGAAAACATAGCAGACTCATACCCTGTGGATGTTGGATTAGAACAAAGAATTATAGCAGTAGCACCAACATCTTTTTGACTTTCATCACCGATTACCATAGCAATGCTTGGTTAATGCTTGGTAGAGGATCCATCAACAAAATTTGGCTTCTTACCTAACCATATGATCCATTTAAGCCCATCAAGAATTGAAACAACTTTAGTATCTAATGATGAGCAACATAATCTTTTGAAGTCTTGCAGTTACACCCTGGGATAAGTGCTAATGCCTCAAACTCTTCCCACAAATCTTTCAATTTTGAGTAATAAAGAGAGACTGAAGTTGTTCCTTGGGATAGAGTAGCAATTTCCTTATGAAGATTGAAGGTTCTTGACCTATCAATCTTGTTAAACCTCTCATAGAAATCACTCCACTCAACTTGTGCACTAGTTGCATACATAATTCCTCCAAGCAAGCTATTAGCCACAGCACTCATGATCAAGGAAAGAACAATGACATTTACTCTTTCCTAGTAGTTCCCCATTTCAGGGGGAATTTTTTCTTTAGAACAAGAACCATCTACCATTTCTAACTTGCTCCCTCCTAACAATGACAATCTCATAGATCGAAACCACATTGAAAAGTTTTCAATTTTAGTCAATTGAAAGGAAATAATGTGCAAGCCACTTACATCTAAGGGGTGCAAGAACGGTGGATGATTGTAATCAATTCCAACTGAATTCTGGACTCCAGTTGTACCAATTGCTGAGGTTCCAAACTCCTCATTTGCACCATTGCTAAACGGAATCACCATTGTTGTAAACTGCTTTCTTGAGTTTCTTGAACACACTTTATTGTGAGATTTCTATTATTTTAGAGCTAGTAAGTCGCGGAAGTAAAAACAGAATATTGTATAACAGATCAATGCTCTAATATCATGAACTTAATCAGAGTTCATGCATTGTGAACTCTGTAACTTGAGAATGAGAAAGAAAAAGGAAGAAAAATATTGTAGAGAATGAGAAGAGTGGGAGTTGTTTCATTGATTGAATCTCGTTCTCTTTTTTTACAGACCGAGTAGCATACATATAGTGTTATATGGAAGAATCTAGAAGGTAACTACCTAACTAACTCTTATCAACTACACTTCACAGAGTTAGTTATTTAACTAACTTCCAAAACAGTCAACACTGTTTCATTGGATTTGCACCTGAGAAGTAAGCTCAATCTCCATCTTTTAACACTAGCAGTACAGGAGAAACTGCATAGCAAAGCTGATCAAACTGTGGATTGAGTATGATGATGATTATGTATGCTATGTGACCGCCACATGCCTGAGGATTCCAACCACTTATTTACAGAATGTGCATGGCTAACAGAGTTGTCGGATGGACTATCACAATGGCTTGGCAGACGGATTGCCGAGGGACATCCAAACGATAATATGGAGACTTAAGAACAAGCACCAAAAGTAATTCAGGAGAGAAGCTATTGCGTGCTATGGAGCAATGATTTACTATATCTGATTTACTAGGAACGGGAGAATTTTTTGACATCATGTTGTCGATAATAATTTTGTTTTTCAGCAGATTAGTTTGCAGTTAGGGAGAGAACAGCTATGTTTCGAGATTCAAATAGTGCTAGACATTGTAGGCGGTTCATTGATAGAGTTTGTATGTGGCCCTCTAAGGCTTAGATCACATTGGTACCCTTCCTTGGAAGATGGTCAACTTACTAGGTGCTCTCTAGGTGTAACTATTTTGCTGGTATGGTAATATTTTACCGTTTACTACCCAAGAAAAAATAAAAAGAGGTCAACCGGCAGAATTTGCAGAACTATGGCTAACATGCTATAAAATATTTATAAGCTTATTAGAAGGTGTGATTTCTCCATCAAGAAGCAGTTCTTGAAAACAAATATGCTGAGGTAACCAAGAAAATCTGAAACTCTAGTTGCATCCCGACTGGAGTGGTGAGTTGATAGTAGATTTAGCTGCCACAATAAAAGAAACACAAATTTTCTACATATTTTCTGAAAGGATATGAAGCCTGTCTCCGAGAAACAGTAAAGAAAAAAATTGCTGCACTAATGTTTACTTGCATAAATAAATTCAAAAGTGTATTCAATTTCACAAGGCATAAAACAGCTACGCAGTAGATTAGCAATACCAAGGCTAAAAGACGCACTATCCTAGCTACAACAAGGTTACACTACCAATGGTGGTATTTTCAGCTCTACCTGACTACTAAATACGAGTATGGCATCCTCAAATTAGAGCCATTAGAACTCTCCTATGGAACTTAAGAGATCATCTCAAATGAGCAGCCTACTTTGAGCAGGTCAACTGCATGGAACGTGTCGGAGTCATCCACCATTATCACGAGGTTGCATTTCTTGAAAATGTTTGATACGTCAAAACATCTACTTTATATAAGTCACTGGCTATCAGGTTCACCTGGTATCTTACGATTCCAACCACCTGAACTAGCTTTACGCTCTCCTCTCTTTCTTTTGTTTTTGGGAAAATGGATCTCCGAGG
This sequence comes from Capsicum annuum, assembly GCF_002878395.1. Taxonomy (NCBI): domain Eukaryota; kingdom Viridiplantae; phylum Streptophyta; class Magnoliopsida; order Solanales; family Solanaceae; genus Capsicum; species Capsicum annuum. The sequence goes on along the minus strand of NC_061113.1, from coordinate 70,892,179 downwards.
CTAAGCACGATTTCAATGTTGATTGTTCCTGAGATATTGATGCTTTACCTGCTGCATTTGCTTCTGATGCAGGGGGAGCTTGATTAAAGATATCTTCTTCCACATTATTTCCCACATCTTGATGCTTCTCAAAGGATTTGTCATGATTCATCGTCAAAATGTGTCCTACTTCAGATACTTCATTATGTATGAGAATGTTATCTACAATCTGCAATTAGCAATACATAAAAACAATCAATGCAGTTGAAAACAACCAGCCTTGAAGAGAACAGAGGACGTCGGGACAACTAGATTATTTGGGAAAACTATGGTCCTTTGGTTCGTGGTAAGTGATGATTAGATGGGGGAGATAAGAGAATTGATCTCACTTTGGTTTATTTAAGGGCCTCCCACATTCTCCATCCCCTAACCAGCCCCCTCACCCGATTGCAGCCGTATTTAACTTAATTTTATTTTCTTAGTTTTGCCACTTCCTGTTTCCCTTTTTTTATCTGCATTAGGGGCTTATTAATAAGCAAAATATTCTAGATACAGTTATTCACTGCAAATATGAAAATACTTGACAAATAAGGGCCATATCCTACTTTTTAAGAACATCTAATCATATCTAATGTGAATGTAGAAAACATCATCTCTTGTACTCATACTATTGAACAAATCCCAAGCACCAAGTACGAAATACAAATAGGGACCTCATCAGAGGGGTAGATTCATTAACCTAGCTTAGTCAGATAACAACCATAATTATTCATTCTTTTTCCACTTGTAAAGGACAATATCTTACTTTTTCGCTTGAATCTCCAACATGCACCTGCTGCTGTGTGACATCCACAGAGGACAAAAGTCCTACTGTACTTTCTATTATGTCAGGAATAGGCATAGCCTCTCCATAGCTTGACATTGCACTGTCAGGCATAATGAAATCTCTGAGATCATAATCTACCACATGCTGAAATGTAGCATATAAACCTCCAGCTGATGTTGTGCCTCCATTGCATGCCGAGAATGTAGGGCTACGAATAGAGCTAGCCTGTCCATCAAGGGACATTAAATTCTCAGAGGAAGAAAACTTAATCGCATTTTTCGTCGTCACTGTATCAAGCTGGTCTTTCAGCTTATGAACCCGACTATGTACTAGTTCAATTTTCCGAAGGATCTGCTCTAGATAACCATTGCTGCTTACGAGAATTGAAAAATCATCATCAATACCAAACTCATCCTGGCCATTGATTTTCTGTCCTGCCAATGCTTTGCCATCAAAAGAAAACCAAAATAAGATGCACCAAATGAAATTATATCGCATAAACGATTTGTAAACATATCAATGTCTCCGGTAGATATGACAAACTTTGTGTGAGAATAGAATAAATGTGAAAGAATGAACAAGGAATATGATAATTTTAATTTAATGACAAGGTTATACTTGTTGTGCAAAACTAGGCAAAAGTGTGCATCCCCTGCCCCCTAAACCCCATTTCTTTCCCATTGTAAGGATCTGTGACTAAGAAGTTAAAAAACTGAGGTGTTAGTACGACTTTTCTCTAAAAACAAGGACAGACACTTACTGCAACACTATGACCGACATACTTTGGAGCATAAACGTAGTGAAATTGTTTAAGTCCTTATTTGAACTTTCTAATTTAAACTTGGGCAAATGTGAACTTGACAATTTTATCGTAACTTCTCATTTCCTAATTTCATAACTACCAATAATACTTTATGTGATGAAAGAATAGATAAAGAGACAGAATAGGCTTGTTCTAGCAGACAGACACAAGCAGTTCACCAATTATTTGCACTTCTAAAATTCTAGAACCTTAAACCTGTCAAACAAAGTTCACACCAAACATCTGAGCTAGACTGATCTGGAATATATCATGTCATTGCTCTCAAGTGTGAATTTCACTAAATTTGAGGAGGAGGAGAAGCCAGAATAGGTGGCACTGAAAGGTATACCCAGTGTTCTGGAATGCAAGCGCATCATTGCATTATGCTGTGATGCGATGCGATGCAAGGGTTTCCCGCTGCAAGTAACTGATGCGAGGCTATTAAACAAATGTGGACGCATAACTCTGTGATGCGAGATGTGCTGTGATGTGAGATGCGAGCCAATACGCTCGCATCGTGTTGATTTTATTTGCAGGATCAATTTTAAATTAAGACTAAAAGAGTCGGGTCAATTTTAAAGTTAAAAAAAAGAGTTAGAGCACTGTTGCCTTCAATTCTGCGAAATTTTAAGGTTAGCTCTGAAGAGAGTCGCAACTTCTACTGCTCCAACCTTTTTTCTTCATCACTGAGATTTTATGGTAATTTTTCTTCCTTCTTCTTTCTTCTTTCTTCTTTCTTCTTCCTTCTTCCTTCTTCCTTCTTCCTTCTTCCTTCTTATTTCTTATTTCTTCTCTGTTTTGCTGCGACTTCACTGTTTTCTTCTTCTTCTTCTTCTTCTTCTTCTTCTTCTTCTTCTTTCACTTCTGTTGTTCATTGCTGCGATCAGATACTGTTTTGCTCTATTTCTTTCTCTGTTTTTCTTTTTTCTTTTCTCAGTTTTTTTTTTACATATGCTCCTCACTTCTTTTTTCTCTAATTTTGGTGATCAAACTTCTGATTTTAGTGTTTCGTTTAAACTTTTGCTTATATATATTGTCTTTATTGTTGTTTATATGGGTGTGGTCTTTTCAGTTATGACTTAACAGTTTGGATGTTATTTGGTCTTTTTTCTTTTAAATTGTGCTTCAGTTCAATGATGCGGTCGCATCGCGTAATGCGTGATGCGGAGCATTGTCGCTTTTTTCCGCATCACGCTTCCCTGAACACTCGGTAAACCACAACCAAGCAGCCATGGCAGTGAGAAGATCCGTACTTAAATCTGCAAAGAATTTGCAACTAGTCATAAGTTTAACTGTTAAGCACTATATGGCTCAAAATAATGGACCAGGACCTTCAAGCTTGAAAGCATTAATGACACAATTTAGGTCTATGCAAAATCTCAGGTCTAAGGCTTTCAAAAGGAAGAATTTTACTTGGCAAGAAGTGAAAACGCAAGAGAGTTGTAAGTGAGCACCATACATTCCATGACTAAAAGACATCTTCAATTAAATCAGACACAAACATCAGAAGGCCATTGAAGTTTCGTAATGACAGATCAAATCTTTTCTAGGTAATAGCGGTAACATTAATGCAATTTCCTATGGCCAATGCTTGTGTAGGTGACTTATTTCAAAGCATGTTACTCTATTTCGAGTGACATGAAGACTTAAGGAACATGCCACAGGTTTTGACAAAATTATAAAGCAAATTTGGTGTGGTATGTTTCTTCAAGATGCATGAATATAAAAACAGAAAGAAATAAAATAGGAAGAGATTAAAGATATGCTGTCTTATGAGATAGATATATGAGACATGATCTTTCCAGGAAAATGATGGAAACATAATTTAACAGAAAAGACTCTTTCAAAAGTATCAGAATTTAATTTTCTCTTCCCTAAGAAAATTACTTATTTCCTTGACCATCAACTACCTAAGCAAAAATGGGAAACAAAGAAAAGATTTTCTTTGGTTCTTTCTCAATGATAAACGGATTTGAAAGGCAGCTTAGAGACAGAGTGAAAACACAAACCAAAGGCAGAAGAAATCCCAGTGATCCAAATTCTTTGTAAAGAGGAAAGCAGTGGGTGCGAACATTAAAATTTTAAAGAGGCAGTACTAAAAGTGGTAAATATTGATGAGAAAACATGAACAGTAACACATACCTGCAGTACTAATATCATCTCCAGGTGGTGTCCCATCCAAATCCAGCCTTTTACTTTCTGCAAGATGTCACACACGCCAAAATGGAATTTATCATGGTAACCAGAAACATCGGTAACCATTCAAAAGAATGAGAAAGAAGTAGTACCAAAATAAGAGAAAAGGTTATGAGTAGACATATGTGTTGTAATATCTGTTCCGTCCTCAACTCTCTTCCTCTTCCTCCTCTTCATGGTCCTCTTCCTGTGCCTGGGATGAATAAATGGCAATGATTTCGAGCCTAACTCTTCCAAAGAAGCTTGATTTAACTCCCTATATCTTCTCCTATCATGTGCTGATATCTCCCTATTGTACTTTGCTGCCTGCAACTGAAGCTCTTTCATCTTGAGTTCTGCCCATTTACACCGCCACATTATGGGACGTATAAAGTCTCTCCAGTGAGAGGTCAACTTTTTCTTCCTGAAATATGTAAGCAGTCAGTGATTTACACTGTTTGACTGAATATAACTCATGATGCTGAAGTTAGTTACTGTATGGCCATCAATTCAATCAAGCAGGATTAAGCTTCAAATGTATAACAAAGAAGTGTCCAAAGGGCATTTAACAGTAAACAAAAGCTAATTGCATCCCGTCCAGATGGATTGTATCTTCTATAGCTCCAAGAAATTCTTTTACACAATTTGACTCTAAATGTATAAAAACTGAGATCTCAGGAGATTCCTGACTAGCCTTTACACAACAAGCTCTGAAACAGATGTTAGCTAAAAGCCAATGTTGATTGTGTTTGCACTTGAGAAGTAATTCTAATAAAGTACTGTGATTGACATGTTTGAAGAGAATTAAAGATCATAGGTAGATTTACACAAGAAAATTTAATGCAGGCCTTCCCTATTTTATGGAATGTTGCTGTACATTACAGAACTTCAATTTAATCAGAAAGAATGAAGTTCCTCCTTCAGATTAAGTTCCAGCCATTGTTTACAGGAACCATCTCCAAGAAATAAAAGAGGACAACCTACTTCATTTCTTAACCTGGAGAAGCATAGGATCAAGATAGACCTGCAAAAAAAAATTAGACAAGTAACACAAACGCCACCTTTAAAGTTGTCCCTGCATATTTAGGAAAGGGAGACTAAAGAGTCAAGTAAAAAATTATACAACAAAAACATATCTGGTGTAATCGCAAAAGTGGGGTCAGGGAAGGGTGGTGCGTACTCAGCCTTAATCCACCTTGTGGAGACATTCCAATAGATCTCAGCTCAAGTAAAGCGTATAAAAACAAGTATGCAAAGCAAATACACTAGCGAAGAAATCATGCTAAAAACAATGAGTCGAGAAAAATAGCCCGCGAAAAAGTATGAGAACTGAAGCAACTGAAATATCAGGTGAAACTAAAATTGAAGGATAAGATATCAGCGTGGAATAATAACAATACCAAAAATGGAACTAGACAAACCCTCAGCCTACTAACCTTCTACCTTAATCCTCAACTTCCGTATCGTCCTATCTAGGGTCATATCCTCAAAACGTTGCAGGTGAGTTATGTCCTGTCTAATCACCTCTCCCAAGACTTCTTCCGTCTACATCTACCTCTCCTTACATCCAATATAGCCAACCTCTCATTCCTCACAGGGACTGGGACATCTGTACATCTTCTCTTCACATGTGCGAACCAACTCAGTGTCGCCTCCCATATCTTTTCCACCACGGAGGTTACTCCCACCTTGTCCCGTATATCTTTATTCCTATCCTAGCACTCCTAGTATGCTCCCACAATAGTTTCAGCATCCTTATTTTTGCTACTCTCATCTGAACATGGGCAGGCGAGTTTATGAATGGCCAATACCCCACCTCATCTCCACTTAATAAAACTTACCTTTAAGGCTTGATGAATATTCATATCACATAAGACATCGGATGTGAGCTTCCACTTCATCTATCCCGCTCCAATACAATGTGTAACATCATCGTCAATCTCCCCATTTCCTTCAATTATTAGTTCTAGATACTTTAGACTTCCTTTCTTAGGGATGGATTGTGTTTCAATCCTTACTTCCACATATGTCCCGTGAGTTACGTCAATAAACTTGCACTCCCAGTATTTCAATCTTAGTCCTGCTCAAACTTAGTCCTTTATACTCCAATGTTTGTGTCCAAACCTTAAACCTATTGTTGACTCTATTACATGTCTCATCAATCAACACTTAGACATCTACAAAGAACATACACCATGGCACCTCTTCTTGAATATGCCGCGTCAATACATCCATCACCAAGGTCCAAGGCAAATCGAAACGGGCTAAGTATTGATTCCTGGTGCAACCCCATCATGAGTGGAAAGTGATTTAAGTCTCCTCCCACTTTCCTTACAGGGTTTTTGCTCCGTCATACATGGTCTTAATTGCACTGATATAGGCTACACATACATCTTTAGTCTCCAAAGAATCCCCCAAGGGACTTTGTTAAGCTTTTTCTCGGTCAATGAACACTTTATGTAAATCCATCAATCTCCTTGCGAAATGCATGGCTTTTATAGTCCAATGCCCAATTATGAATCTAAATTGGTTCTTGGCAATAGACACCCTCCTCATCTCCACCACCCTCTCCCAAACTTTCATAGTATGGCTTAGCAACATGGTATCCCTATAATTGTTACAATCTGAATCCTACACTTGTTTTTTTGTACAATGAGGTCATTGTACACGACTTTATTCTTTCGGCATTTTTGAAATCCTAAGAGTGAAATTAAAAAACCCAGTTAGCCACTCACAGTGTTCAGAGAAGCATGATGCGGAAAAAAGTAACAAGGCTCTGCATCACGCATTATGCAAAGCGTGAAGCGATGCGAGCGCATCATTGAAGTGAAGCAGTGAAGAAGAAGAAATCACAGTATTGGCAGTCGCACAGTGAAGAAGAAGAAGTCACAGCAGCGGACTTCAAAGTTAACCTTAGAAAATTGCAGCAATAGCAGTCACCGCAGTAAACTCTTTTTTTAATTTAAAATTGACCCTAATATAAAATAAACACGAAGTGACTCTTTTTTAATTTAAAATTGACCCTAAAATAAAATCAACATGATGTGCTCGTATCAGCCACACACAGCGAGAGGGGCTCGCATCACTTCGCTTTATTGCATTATGCAACTATGCGAGCGCATTCCTGAACACTGGCCATTCCATACTAGTTCTACTTTGCCCTTCCAAAATTTCATTGGAATCTCAGCTAGTAAAGTTGTCTTGCGCCTCCAATATTATGAATAATCTCTTTAACCTCCCCCAACTTGTTATCCTCGCGATACCTACAATCTTAATGACTCTCAGAGTGCTCTAAATCACCCAACATAATATTCTTGTCTACCTCTTTATTTAAGAGTTTATGGAAGTACGTCATCTTTATCTAATATGTGCCTCTTCCGCCAATATCATTTCTTCCTCATCTTTAATGCACTTAACTTGGTCCAGGTCGCGGACCCTCCTTTCTCTTGCCTTTGCGAGCATATACAACTTCTTATCCCATCCTTTCGCAAAGTTCTTCATACCAGCGTTCAAAAGCTACCATTTTGGTTGTTGGAACCGCTAATTTTGCTTCCTTCTTCGTCGCCTTATACCTCTCTTTATTTGCCCTTTTTCCTCCTTGTCTCTGCTCTCCACCAACCAACTTCATATAAGCTATCTTCTTGGCTTCCACTTTCCCTTGAACTACTCCACACCACCACCAATCCCCTCGATGTCCACAAGTGTTATCCCTCGAGACTCCCAATACCTCTCCAGCTAATTCTTTAATGCACTTTGTTGTCCTATCTCACATATTGGCTTTCGTCCCCACTACTTTCCCAAGCCCTCATCACTATCAATTTCTCCCTCACCTCCTGAGCTCTAACAACAGTCAAGCTACCCACTTGAACTTCAATAGATCATACAAGGCCCTCTTCTACTTCTTTAGCTTCCTCTTAATCTCTAAATCCATTGTTAAAAGCTTATATTGGGTTGTGAGATACTTATTCAAGCATCTGCAGTTCTTACATAGACTTCTATCACACTTCCTAAGGGATAAGTAATCTATCTAAGTCTTAGTAATCGTATACGAAAGTTCACCAAGTGCTTCTCGTTTTACATGAAAGTCGAATTAGCTATCACCAAATCAAAAGCTTTGGCGAAGTTCAGAAGCGGAACGCCTCCTTTGTTTCTATCCCCAAAATCAAAACTGCCATGAACATCATCATAACCCCTTGAAGTTGTCTCGGTGTGGCCATTAAGTTCTCCTCCTATGAAAAGCTTCTCGGTATGTGCGGTATCCCCCACAACCTCGCCCAAATCCGCACAAAATCGCTATTTCTCCTCCTTACGAAATCGTTTTATCTCCTCTCACCCAAACCCTTTTGTGGTGCATATGCACTAACCACATTCAAGGTATGTCCTCCAAAATATCTTATACTGGATAAGAGAAATAGCTAAATTAGCTGGAAACCTAGTTGGGAACAAAAAGTAAAATTTATGACCTCATTATAACTAAACAAGCTAAAAGACCTTCAAAATGTCTATTTTCCAAGAATAATGCACGACAAATAATGAACGACAAATAATGCTCCTGATACTTGTTGAATGCATCACAGTTATAAATGTTCACGAGGAACTTGAACAAAAAGAGAAAAGAATCATCAGGATCAAATTATATAGTCGTTCTCATTTAATAAGACAACAATTTTAGAAGACAAATGACACTTCAATTCTTTTTTCTTTAGGTAAGTAAATGAAACTTCAATACCTAGATGATTTCATGATTAGATGTTATACTCCATAAAATAGCAAATCTTCAAGAAATAACAATCTTGGCTACTGCAAAAATAGTCATAGAACTTAAGACCAAGAAAACTAGGACTCTAGGCTAATGGCGGCGGGACCTATATCATACCAAGGAGAACTAGACAGAAGCATAGGAACTCATGCCAACAAAAACATAATGTTGTAACATGGGTGACAGGACCACTTTGGTTACTGTTCAAAATCACCATCCTGTATGGTATTTTGGGACAGTAGGCTCTTACATAGAAAACATTTCATGGTTATCAGTATACATATTGTATTTTTAATGTTGTTTAAAAGGATAAGGAAAGTAACACGTAACAGCATCATTTATCTCAGAAAAGAAAAAATTCATGCTAGTACTTGCACCTCTTATTCAAATGGACATCTAATAATTAAACTGTGGAAATCAGAAAACCAACGAATACTGAGCTGTTAACAGGAACCCGTAATTTAGACTAAAAACAAACAAATATATAAAAAATCTTCTTTGCTCAAAGTAATAGATAAGTAAAGCATGCCCAAAGCAAGTAAACCACACCTTATTGGAAACAAGCTGCTAAACCCATAGAACGAAGATACCAAGCCACTATCATCATAGAACCGTGACTCCACTTCAGCATCACTAGGCCCAGAACCATTATCATTTCCAGATGTAGTTTCAACAAATGAGCTTGAGTATTCAGTTTCATCAGGATCTGCCTTCATAGCTAATCTGATGTCACTGCTTCTTGCAGACCCAGTTACATCGACAGCCACATCCATGGTACTGTTTGAAGCTTTAGTAGTTCGTGCTTTCAAGGTACTTTCCATTTGAACAATGTTATGTCCGTAGCTACTCCTACAATTGAAGCTATTCCACTCGGAATCAGAGGGTATAGTGTTTGTTTTACCTGTAGCAGCAATCTTAACAGAATATTTTGGTTTCCTATCTAAAGTTGCCTCTGTTGTATGTTGAGTAGGTGCCATGCTACATATGCAACCTAATTAAGCTCATCTCACAAACCACCAAAAAGGAAAGTCTTGACCAAAATTTTAAACCATCTTCGCAAAATCTGTAACATCACACAACAAAACACAGAGAATTGAAAGTCAACCGGAAGATATTTGATAAAAGTAAGCAAAATCCAATTAAATTCTTTACTGCTCTTTCCCTTCATAATTGAAAATGAAGTTAAAGCTAAAATATGGGAAGAAATCACTGAATTTATCAAGCCCAGCAGAATAATTGCAAAAGAAACTCACGATTTTTCTTTTGTATCGCTTGCCAATAACAAAAACAAATAAATAACTGCAATCTACAATTTTTGACCTTGCATAAAAAGACCATAAAAACTCTCCTAATTCGCATGAATAAAATGAAACATTCTGTTAGATTATGGGTCATGGGTCACCATGTGGACCAACCCAGCCGACCCGACCCGACCCGTATTTGGTCAGATTAAGATTCATTCAAAAGAAAAGGGGGAACGGTTACAAAATAACTGTTCCCGCCCCAAAATTTGATATAAATTTTCCTTTTCTTCTGACAAGACTAATGATAAGAAAAAAATTCAATGACCACAAAATCAGAAATCAACAACACTAAAATAAGGGTATTTAGTTTGTGAATCAACATTCCGTTCCCAAGAGAAACGAAATCGACTTGGAGCAAGATCCTTTTGGAGGCAAGGAAAATCAAGATCCGCTGCAAATTCTAAGGTACACAATTATTGTTTTTACTCCGAAATTACTATCAATGGTATCAGAGCCAGGTTGAAATGCCCTCTTTCTTGAGTTCAAAAAAAAAAAACTCTTGAAAAGATCGCAATAATCAATATCTGTAAAAATTTTGGTCTCCGGTAAAACGCACCACCGGTCTCCGGTCAGACGTGCCGCTAGTCTGGTCAAACACCTCTCTACTCCAAAAAGACGAGTCGTTGATCCAGTCAGACGCGCCGCTACATTATTTTTTTAAGAAACCCAGAATGAGTCAGTAGTTTAGCCGGCAACGGGTGGTGCTTAGGCGGGCTACGCCGGAAAAATGGAAACGACGGTTGTTGATCGCCGATTATGGAGTTTTTCAGACCGTTTCCGACGACGGTTTCGTCGTTGGTGGGTGGAGCCAGTGGATCAAAGTGGATTTCGGGTTGGAAGAATCCGGCGAAAATAAATTCGCAGGAAATCTTAAAGAATTTTTGCATGAATGTTTTTTTTTTCTTGTTGTTGACTATTGAGAAGTGGCTTTTAAGTAGAACATGTACTAATTAATTACTCTACTGATGTAGAAAAGGGTTCTGTGGTTTATTTTTTTTCTTCATTCCCTTTTAATAAAAATAATAAAAATTAATAAAATGAGTATGGCGTTTTTCTTTTTTTGTTTGTTCAGAAACAACTCACAGAAGATTTGTTGAATGCATTTTTTTATTATTATTATATGGTGTACTAATATGAGTGTAGTACAAGTACTACTTTGTAGTACAAACATATATTAAAAATTGAAAAATGTTATAAAGTGATGTTGTTAGCACTTATTTCTTTTAAATAATAATTAAGAGTTCTTTTTGGGAATCTTCTATAAAAAAAGAATAAAATACTTTATGCCTTTGATTTTATTTATTAACAAGGGTATAAATTAGGCTTGATATAACTTTTGTCTTAATTAGCCCTTAACTTTGTTTTCGGATTTAGCCTTCTACGATAAATTATGACATAAGTGTCACATTGAGTGGTTTAACCATTCTTATTGTTTCTTGGTTCCTATTTCAGAAATGGCTGAACGGGGACAAACTCGAATCACTCCAAGTGGGAGTTCTGGATGTCGAGCAAAGAAAGGAAGTGGAAGAGCACGTCGCCGAAGGACATGTTTTCGAGGTCGTGAGATCATATGAAATGGGGTCCCCAGAGCCACACAAAATCTGTTACGAAATGAGAGGGCTATACGAAGGGAAAGACAAAAGAAATTGATAGAATTCACGTCTTTTAAGATGTCACCTAACATTAGTGTTGCTAGTTTTATACATCTGTTTGAGATGATACGTGTAGAACTAGAAAACTATATAGAAATCTTGGATTGGGAAGCATTAGCTATTTTAGCAAATTCTCTCTGTTCCTTAGGGTGAGAGATAATTGATGTTTACCACGAGATTTGGCCTAGCGAGCCTTTTTGGGTGTACATAAGTCGTCTAGAATATTTGTGGAATAACTTTTATGTTTAGTTTGACTTGTAACATGAAATTATTATAAACTTTATATTATATATATTAAGTTATTTATATCCTTTTATATGAATTTCATTTATTTGTTTTAGTTTTAAACGACTTAATTGAAAGCTATCATTCTAATGCACATTAAGAAATTAATTTCTAATTTTGGTTAAGTGTTTAGTTAGTATATGATGATTGGATTCTTATGTATCTTTTCGATTATACACTAAACATGAAACCTTTATGTGAAATCAATTGCTTGAATGTGTAACTTGTATGCATAATTGATAATATACTTGCGTAATTGTCTCTTAATAACAGACATGGCATATAAAAGCATAATTGCTGACTTGAACAAAGGAGAAAAACTAAATGGGGACAACTACGACATTTGGAGTCGTAAGATGTGGTATGTACTGGAAGAGCAAAACGCTCTTGAAGGTATTAACCATGCCTTGAGTCTACCAGAAGAGGGCAATACCGCACAACACAGAAGAGAACTTGAAGCTTATAAGGCTTAGAAAAAGGCTGATTCCATTACACGTGGAATCATTGTAAGTTCTGTGGTTGATGACCTCATACATGAGTGTGAGGAATTTCCTACTGCTCATGCCATCTGGGCACACTTGCGAGGAACACATGGGGGTACTTCCGTTACCCGCCTCAGACAGCTGACTATCAAATTTGACACTTACAAGAAGCGTCATGATCAGAACATCAAACAATACCTTAGGGTGATGTCGAATATGATAGCTCAACTCAAAAGTGTTGGTCACGTTCTCTCGGATGAGCAGCAGGTTCAGGCAGTGATCCAATCTCTTCCCAACAGTTGGGAACACCTAAAGGTCAACTTAACCCACAATGACAGCATCAAAACTTTTTCTGATGTTACGCGTCATGTTGAACTTGAAGATGAGCGGCTTGGTGCTGCTAAAGTTGCTTCTAATGCCTTTATGGCTGAATCAAGTGGTAAGGACTCTTCAGGACTCAAGCGTAAGAAGAAGTGGAAAAAGAGCGGGAAGGGTAAAGAGACCGAACAAGGACCCTTTGAGAAAAAAAACAAGCCAAACTTCAAGAAGAAGAAGTTTTTCAAGAAGAAAGACAAAAGCAAGATGAAGTGATACAATTGCCAAAATCTGGGGCATTTTGCTCGTGAATGTCCTGAAGGGAAAAAGGTAGCATTTCTAAACACATCTCTAAGTGCTAAATATGTTTCTAGCACTATTTTATGAACTGAATCTTATCCTATGTGGATTGTAAACTCAGGAGCCACCGACCATGTGAGTCGAGATCGAGAAGCGTTTGTGGAGTTCCGTCGAGTTTCACTTGGATCAAGGTGGATCTATGTAGGAAATAATGCAAGACTTGAAGTCAAAGGGATTGGCACTTGCAAAGTAGATTTGCGTGAAAGACGGTCTTTAATGTTGCATGACGTCCTATATGCTCCAGAAATTCGACGGAACTTAGTGTCTGTGTCTGTTCTCTTAGATGTTGGTTTTAATTTGTTCTTTAGTCGTAATTGTGTAAGAATTACTCTAGATAATGTTTTTTATGGTTTTGGACATCGCTATGACCACTTTATTGACTATTATGTCGACCGTTGTCATGTTATTCTAGTAATATGACATCCTATATGCTCTAGAAATTCGACGAAACTTAGTGTCTGTGTCTGTTCTCTTAGATGTTGGTTTTAATTTGTTCTTTAGTCTTAATTGTGTAAGAATTACTCTAGATAATGTTTTTTATTGTTTTGGACATCGCTATGACCACTTTATTGACTATTATGTCGACCGTTGTGTAATGCCATGTTATTCTAGTAATAATGATGCTGATATAATTACATGGCATGCTAGATTGGGTCATATAGGGCAAGACCGAATGAATAGATTGGCAAAGGAAGGACATCTAGGTTCTTTCTCCAAAATTGAAATGTCAACTTGTGAAAATTGTCTTGCTAGAAAGATTACACGTAAACCATTTGGGAAGGCTAAAAGAGCCGAATTCCCATTGCAATTAATCCATTCTGATATTGTGGTCCAATGAATGTGAGGACAAGGACTGGTGCTTCATATTTCATTACATTCATTGACAATTTCACGCATTTTGGTTATGTCTATTTGATATCTCATAAATCAGAAGCATTTGAATGCTTCAAAAGATATATGAATGAAGTTGAGAATCAATTAGACAAAAGTATAAAGGCACTAAAAACCGATAGAGGACGTGAATATCTGTCAAAACAGTTTGAAAAACTGTGTATTGAAAAAGGCATTATCAGACAATTGACTACTCCTTATAGACCTCAATAAAATGGTGTAGCCGAAAGGAGGAATAGAACATTGTTGGATATGACAAGGTCCATGATGGCGCAGGCAAATTTACCAATCTCTTTCTGGGGAGATGCATTATTAACTGCTGCCTACATATTAAATAAAGTGCCTTCTAAATAAGTATCTTCTACTCCTTATGAACTATGGACTGGTAATAAACCAAACTTTAATGATCTACGACCTTGGGGTTGTGCTGCATATATTAAAGATCATTTTGGTAAGTTTGGAAAACTAAGTCCAAAAGGAAAGAAGTGTATCTTTATAAGATACTCTGAACACTCCAAAGGATATGTGTTCACTGGTGAATTGGAAGATGGAAGTACTACTGAAATTGAATCAAGAGATGTCACATTTTTGGAAAACGATTTTTCAAAAACGAATGAAATAAAGGAAAATGAGCTCCTTTACGAAATGTTGAATTCAGATGATCAAATAATGTCACAGGACATGCTTGATAATTCTAGTGATCAAGAAATGATTCCTGGTCCAAGTGGGAGTCGTGAATCCCAAAATCCTATTGAGGAATCTGAACTTCAATTACGTAAGAGTACCAGAAAAGGTGTGCCTAAATGATCTTATGAAATTGAGGATTATGTTTTTCTGGTATCTCCTACAGAATTGGATGAACCTAATTCTGTGACTGAGGCTTTATCAAGTCCTGAAAAAGATGAATGGATAAAAGCGATGAAAGAAGAATTAGAGTCCATGAAAACCAATAAAGTCTGGGATCTAGTTGATCTTCCTTCTGGGCGTAAAGCTATTGGGAACAAGTGGATTCTCAAAGTTAAACGCAAATCAGATGGATCAATAGAAAGACACAAAGCAAGATTGGTGGCAAAAGGTTTTACTCAAGAAGCTGGAATAGATTATGAGGAAACTTTTCCACCAGTTGTGAAATTTACCTCAATTCAATTGCTTTTGGCTATAGTTGCACGTCTAAATTTAGAATTACACCAAATGGACGTGCAGACTACTTTTCTCAATGGAGAACTAAAAGAGGGAATCTACATAGAACAACCTGTAAGTTTTGTTGTTAAAGGCCAAGAAAAGAAGGTTTGTAAATTAAATAGATCAATATATGGCAAGGCAATGGTACCTGAGATTTCATAAGGAAGTGATTTCATTTGATTTCACCATGATCGATGAAGACCATTGTATCTATGTGAAAAAGTCCAATGAAAAGTTTGTGATTCTTTCGCTTTACGTGGATGATAGTTTATTAGCTGAAAATAATTTGGAGTATGTAAAAACTGTTAAGTCATGGCTTTCAAAGTCATTTGACATGAAAGATATGGGTGAAGCAGACTATATATTGGGTGTTAAAATCCAAAGAGACCGTTGTAAGAAAATTTTGAGTTTATCTCAAGAAACATACATAATGAAAATTTTAGAACGTTTTCGAATGAATAGTTGCAAGTCCGTGGATACTCCTATAGCAAGAGGCTTAAAGTCAAAAGACTGAAAAAGAAAAAGAAGACGTGTCTCGAGTACCATATTCCAGTGCAGTTGAAGTACGCTATGATGTGTACTCGCCCAGACATTTGTTATGCCGTAGGTCTGGTTAGCAAGTATCAATCCAATCCTGGAAGAGATCATTGGAAAGCAGTAAAGAGAATTTTTTTATCCATAAGAGGTTATACAAATGCTGATTGGGCTGGTGATCGGTATGATAGAAAATCAACTTCCGGTTACGCCTTCTTGCTAAATGGTGGTGCAATTTCGTGGAAAAGCAAGAAATAAACTTGCACAGCCCTGTCAACTATGGAATCAGAATTTGTGGCTTGTGCATCTGCAGTACAAGAAGCTGTTTGGTTGAAGAGATTGTTTGAGCATTTGAACATCGCAAAGAATTCTAAGGGTCCCATGATTTTATATATTGACAGTCAAGCGGCTATCGCATATACGAAGGATCCTAAATATCCCAGCAAGACCAAACACATTGATATTAAGTATAACTTTATTAGAGACATAGTAGCAAATGGAGAAATAAATTTACAATACATTCCTACACGAGAAATAATAGTTGATCCCTTTACTAAGGCGATATCTAAAGACTTGTTTAAGAAACATGTTATGGCTCTAGGATTACATAGGATATGATTATGTTCATGTATTGTGGATGACTTGATTATAATTATTATCAATATAAGAATCTTGAATTTATGTTCAATCTTATATGCATGCGAAAATGTATTTTATTAATACAGTGTATCGAACAAGTCGCGAGATTGGCTCTCTCACACGAGCAATCGCCTCCTACGTCGAGGAACGTGAAGAGAAAAGTTCCACCATAAGATAGTGACTTGTTTTGTAAAGCCAGATGTGAGTTTCTATGATAATATGGTTTTGAGGATTATTAAAGAAAGAAACTCAGGTTAGACATTTAGAGGTGTCTAGACCTAGATCTGTACGATGTTGAATGACTAAAAGAATGAGACACACGCACCAATATAAGGTGATAACATCGTAGCACGTGTTTCATATCACGTGTGCTTAGCGACCAATGGGTTAATGGAAGAATGAATCCCTGCTTCTTCATTGTGTAAGACCCTAAAAAGTTATTTTAACTTTTCATTGAAATACCCTTAAACCTTTAACTGTTTTTTGAAGTTTCGATCGGTGTTGCTACTTTAGCATGTTACTAATAGCCATGAGAGATTCGACAATGCGGTGCATGTCTAAGAAAGCAGTTGATTTGGAACAGATAGATTCGAGTAGAAAAGGAAGACGATTAAAATGAATATTTTAACTTGTTTACACAAGCTGTCTATTACACTAACCATATAAGAGTCAAGTGTAACTGTGTATATCAAGTTAATCATGAACTCGAGTTCACCTCTTTAAGAGGATGAGGGATCGGATAAGTAACTACTGAAGTAGTGAATGAAGTCTGGGGTATTGTGAGTATAAGTATCCTCATATTAGTAGAGAATTCTTTCCACATGTGATTGGATTCCTAAGTATAGCTTGTAAAACCTTATAGGTAAAGCTAGTGATGCTCACAGGTCGCACGAACTACTTGCCGTATGAATTAATGAATTGTTGATGTCGCACTGGCTCGGGCAATGTCCACCATGTGTGAAGTGGGAGATGTTAGATTATGGGTCATGGGTCACCATGTGGACCGACCCAACCCGACACGTATTTGATCAGATTAAGATTCATTCAAAAGAAAAGGGGGGAATGGTTACAAAGTAATTGTTCCCGCCCTAAAATTTGATATAAATTTTCCTTTTCTACTGACAAGACTAATGATAAGAAAAAAATTCAGTGACCACAAAATCAAATCAGAAATCAACAACACTAAAATAAGGGTATTTAGTTTGTGAATCAACATTCCATTTCCAAGAGAAATGAAATCGACTTGGAGCAAGATCCTTTCGGAGGCAAGGAAAATCAAGATCCGCTGCAAATTCTAAGGTACACAATTATTGTTTTTACTCCGAAATTACTATCACATTCAAGTGAAAAAAACTGGAAATTAACATAACATTTGGTATTTAATGTATAAAACTGTCATTTCTAGTATCAAAAATACCAAGAAATGTGCATTATGCAAATTTTGATCTGATAAATTACATAAAGCAGGAGCTTGAACACATAAATTATAAGAACAGCAACATTTGACAATAAGAAACACCAAAAATAAAAGAATCAATATATCATATCCTACCATAAATTCTTTTCGGGTTATCAAGAACTCTTCATTGCAAATTTACTCATAACAATTTTTCTAATGGAAAGTTCTGGAAATCTCAAATTTCTCAGCTCATGTAAAAACAACCAAAAAGAAAAAGAGTCTTAATCTGTATTAAATGCAATGCAAATTCAAGAATAAGGAAAACAAGAGAGAAGTGACAAAACATTCTTGTGTCTAACATACTAAGCTAAGCTAACACGAAAAGAGAGAAAAGTAAGCTATAAAGAAGATAATACATAGGTGGCAGTGGGAAGTGGAGCGGGGATAGTTTACCAGTGAATGAAGTGAGAAGTGTAAGCAGGAGCTGGTTCGGCGGCGACAATATAAGAGATGTGTGCTTCATAAATAAATATAAATTGAAAAAAAAGGTTGGAAGTTATGTTTCAAATTACTTAAAAATACAACTTTGCTTTCTATTACTGGCTCCGTTTCCAAATAAGTGAATTATTGTGGTATTTATTGATGTTTTAAAATAAGTAAATCATTGAATTTTTTTTCAAATTTATCCATATGATTTGACAACCAATTAACTTTTGAAAAGGTATTACAAGGTCAATTTTTTTTTTTTTTGAGTAAAAATGAAAAATTGTGTTAAATTTATGTCTTTAATGTTTTTTTGTGTCAAAAACCTACAATTAATTTATTATGAAACGGATGAAGTATTATATAATATAATATCTTAAATTCCAAAACTAATTATAAATATCCCATTATTACAATTCCTCTTTCTATAAATCATATACATAACTCTACCTTCCTATTTATATAATTTTTTGCCTAAAAAATGCCTAAAATCAAGAATCTTAGAAAGAGGATAATTAAGAAGCAAATTACTTAATATATCATTTTGAATTGATTTTTGTTCCTAATATATCTCTAATTTCTTAGCTAATAAAGTGTTTTTAGGTTCCACTATTCCAGCTAAGGAGCAACCGCTATGCCTCAGAGTATCCCTTACCTGTGCTCGCAAGTGGTGATAACACTGTTTGATCCTTAACCGGTTATTTACCCTTGTGCCTCCTTTAACCAGTGACATGAAAATCACCAGGAACACCTATGCTTTCGTTTCTCGACCTACCCCTAACCATGTCGGCGAGTCGGTGCATTAGTTGCACTTCACATAGCACAGGTATGTATACATATGACATTTGACATTGCTGAGAATTTTTGTATCACACGATATACATAATTTGATATACAATGGCATACAAACTTTTGAGTTCTTTTATTTTAAACCATATACATAACTTTGTAATGTATATGTTTGACCTAGACATTGTTGGGCTCTTTTATTTCAAACCCATATACATAAGAAATACAAACATAGTTATGTATATGGAATACATAAGCAATTGTGCATCTGTATTGACATAACATATGCATATCATAGTTATGTATAGCACTCTGTTAGACCTACTGAACTGTGTTATTTCAACCTATATACATAGCACATATGTATATGGAAGAATGTTAGCCATTGTTCATCTGTATTTATCAGTATTGAATTTTTTTAAGTTTTATTGTATATTAAACGAATATTGATTTGCAATGTATATTATTATAGGGAATGAAATACACTGGAATGCCTCAACAATATTGGAATTTTCATCTTCTTAAGAGATTTTTTTTTGAAGAAAAAGAGCTTGAGAAAATAGCAAAATTTTGATCGAAAATACAAAATCTGATGTTGTTTGATCGGCTACCTTGATTTGGTATTTCAAAAATTGAAATTCAAAGTTGTTACTGATTTTAAGAGATTCATTAATCACACATTAATAAGGTATAATCTTCGATAATTATTAGACCTGATTTATTTCCTTAAATATCGTTAAGGAAGTTAGTTCAGATACATAAGATACGTATGTATATCATCGTTCTGTTATGTATATGAAGAATTAAAATTTGGGAGAGAGAAAATCTATTAAAAAAATTGAAAGAGTTGGTAATTAAGGAACAAACTAGCGGGACTTATGTTATTTGCCCTTATATATACATACTAGATATCGAGGGGCACAGGTTCATATTATTTTTTGTCTCAATTTATGTGACAAAAATAAAATTTAGATAATCAATTATATTTTTAATATGTTTTTGAATTTTTTAATATTTTTTTGATACCGTAATTTATTATTTTAAGTTATTAGCTATTGTAATTTATAATAGTCTTCTTGTTTAAACTTTTATGACACTGATAGTCAATGATATTTTTAAAATAATATAAGTTTTTAATTATTGTGATTTATAATACTTTTTATTCTATTCCAATTTAAGTTACAATGATACAGTTTTGAGAGTTAACCAAATATCACGATTGAATTAGCAAAGATGACATGTCTTAAATGACTTATAATAACTAATTAGAAGTGATATAACAAATTACTATAAAAAATACTAGTGAAACAAATTTAAGAGGACCTCATATAAGATGTTAAATTAATTTAAAACATCAAGAGTTAATTTATCATTTTATATCTATTTTTTATTAAATATTATAAATTATAATAATTAGATGACTTATAATAATTAATAAGGGGTGATACAGTAAAATTACGACTGAAGCAGACATGTCATAAATGTCTGTTTTATTTTTTATTAAATATTATAAATTTTCTAATATGAAAATGACATATAATAATTAATACGGGTAATACAGTAAAATCACAGAGCAAGTAAGCAGTTGGAAACAAGCATAACAACTGCCAGTTGCATACTTGAGTTGGCTGCTCACTCGCTCTTCTATATAGAAGTAATATAGTAGAATTATTATCTCTTTCTCCCTATATAAGAGGGAGTTGGGCGGCAAGCAAGCTGCTCTCCATCGATGTGCTTGCTCCATTATTTTACTATATTACCCTTATTAATTATTATAAGTTATTTACATATTAAAAAATTAATAATAATTAATTAAAAAATAAAATAGTCATTTATGACATGTCTGCTTCAGCTGCTTAAATCGTGATTTTACTATATAACCCCTAATTTATTATTATAAGTCATCTAAGTATTAAGAAATTAATAATATTTAATAAAAACTAAAATAGACATAAAGTGATAACTTAATTTTTGATGTTTTAGATTAACTTGACGTCTTATACAGGGCCCATTTAAAAAAAATTCACAAGCATTGTTTATAGTTTTTTTGTTATATCACTTTTAATTAGTTATTATAAGTCATTTATGGCATGTCTGTTTTGCTGCTTCAATCGTGATTTTATCATGTCATCTCAAATAATTATTATAAGTCATCTAAGCATTAAAAAATTAACTCTTGATGTTTTAAATTAACTCGACGACTTATATGAGGCCCACTTAATTTTTTTCACAAATACTTTTTATAGTTATTTTACTATATCACTTCTAGTTAGTTACTATAAGTCATTTAATTAGATAGTAAACAATATTTAATAACAAGGATAAAATAGATACAAAATTATAAATTAAAAATGGTTGGATGAAGTACTTTGCAATAGTCATATGTGTGTCAAAAAGGGAGTATGTGAGTAGTGCACATATTGATATCTAAATGATTGAATTCAAACAAAAAATTAAATACATAGTTACGAACTATGATCTGAATGATCAAAATTTTAATTTTTAGTCGGTACAAATAAATGAAACATAACATACATAAACAAGAAAATTAAATTTTATTTTTTGTACTACTTTTTCATTTCAATTCATGTGACACCATTTGATTCAGCATGGAGTAGAAAAAAATGAAATGCTATTTTAAAATTTATGGTATAAATAAACCTTAGATTTTGCGTGATTATAAAACATTTTGTTAAAAAATAAAATGAAAATTCTAAAAATAAATTATTCCTAAAAATAGAAAAAGGACATTCTTTTTTTAATATATTAAAAAGTAAAAAATTGTCATATAAATTAAAATAAAAAGATATAAATATTGGGTCTGTCCTTAGCAATGACGATATACCACTATATATATATATATATATATATATATATATATATATATATATATTAAACCTAAGAAACTAAGAAGAACTAGTTTTTCTTTTTTCTTTTTGGTTAAACTGTGGATCATTCTATTAGAAAATTAAGGGGGTAGGAAGTTTGTGCTTCTAACAAAGACATGGGAAAGCTCTGGTTCATATTTTACAACTAGTGCCCCAAATCCTAAGTCATTCGGTGATCGCCTCTTTCAGACTAACAGTGGGTTTAAGGGACTAGGTGCTTAGTCTCAAGCTAGTGGAGCCTATTCAGCCACACCTAATCCTCCTTATAGATTTTGTGGGTAGATGCACCGCGGTCAATGTGATGAGGGGAGGAATAAGTGCTATAATTATGGTTAGTCAGGGCATCTGCAGTGACACTATCCAGATAAGGTTTTTTCTAGAACTAATAAAGTTCTGATTGCCACTCTTCATCTCCTGCACCAAAGGGTGCTACTTTTAATACTGACATCGACCGAAATCATCTTTATGCTCTTTTCATCCGTCAAGGATCTGAGGTATCTCCTAATATTGTCACTGGTATGTTATAATTTTTATCTCGTGATATGTATTGTTTACTTAAGTTGGGGTCTACCCTTTCTTATGTGACCCCTTATGTGGCTGTTTATTTTGGTTTTGGTCCCGAGAGTATTTCTGAGCCTTTCTCTGTATCTTCCCTGGTGGGTAGGGGTGTACATAGGTCGGGTTGGTTCGGTTTTTCATTAAAATATAACCAAACGAACAATGTCGATTTTCTAAATCTATAAACCAAATCAAATCAATATACAATCGGTTTTTATATTTCGATTTTAATCGGGTTTTTTTGGTTTTTTCGATTTTTCAGTTTTTTTCTCGGTTTTTTTACTATTATAATGTGATTGAAGAAAAAATTAATTGTTTTCACTAAAAATATTAAAAAAACAATGGTCATAGAGTAGTTCCAATTAAAATTAAGTTGGCGAATTACTAAGATGTTTAAACTACTATCTCTCAAAGTAATATTATGTGGATACTCAGTGGTTCAATTTGTAAGCCACTAGTCACAATAACTTGTCTGAAAGTTTCCTTCACATAAAATATGAGCATAAAGAGGAATGAAGAATTGGAGACAACTTATTAAAAATTTAACTCCATAAAATAATTAACTATAACATAATTCCACAAGAAAAAAGAGAAAGAAGAGAAACAAACCTAAATCAAAACTTGACGAATGAGGAGAATGAGAAAAATAAGATGAAAGTAAGATGAGGAAACAATGAGAACTCTCTGAAAACTTGGAAAGTAAAATGTAAAGTGAAGCAATTGAAGAGTTATAGGTTTTTATATTAATATTGGGTTTTGTATTAATCTGTTACTAATGGATAAATATTAGGGAAAAGGACAACAATAGCACCTAAAACTAAAATAATGTCATAAAAATAGCACTCAAAATTAAATACCCTATAAATAGCCACAAACTAATTTCACTAGCTAACCTTCACTGTCATACGCTTAAACATAATCGAAAATGTCGTTAATGTAACTTTCTCTTTCTTTCTTTCCTTTTCATTCACAATTTTCTTTCCATTCGAACTCCCAAACCTCCATTCTTTTACCTTTTTCGATACTTCAATTAATCTTTCTTATTCCATAAATTTTGAATAAAATCACCAAAAATCTACATTCAATTAGCTTCCTGTAATTTTTTCCCATTATAAATTTTCTCAAAATTGATACAAAATAATGGCTTCAACTTCAGTTTTAGTTTCAATAATGATAAAATACGGAGGTTAGTGGATATCTGATGTGGAATTTAAGTGTATCAATGTGGTATAAAAGAGTATCAACTGAGTATAGGGATTGCATGTGCATGCAAAGAATTCCCTCTCCCTTTTTTAAAAAGTATATTAATGTAGTATAAAAGTGTATCAATGTGACATAAAAATGTATTAAATGGGTATAAAGACTGTATATGCATCCATAGGTTCCCTTTTTTTTTTTAAAAAAAAAAGTGTATCAATGTGGGATAAAAGTGTATCAAACTGGTATAAAAGTGTATCAATTGAGTATAGAGACTGTATGTGCATGCAAAGGTTCCCCTTCTCTCTTTTAAAAAATGTGTATCAATCTGGTATAAAAGAGTATCTATCAGCATATTCTTTTTTTTATCTTTACATGCATCAAAACATCTCCGACTCACCGTGATTGAGTCAGCCTCTAAGAAGAATATCTCTGACTCACCGTGATTGAATCAGCCTCTGAGAAGAACATGTACCAAGACATGGCTTTTCTCTTACCTTGAGACCTCATTATTTTATTTCTTTCTTCTTCAAGTTGAAAGAACTATGACATTGCTTCAAGTACAAACTTGTATGTAATGATTCTGTAAAATAATCATCATTAACAATAAATTTGAGGTCAAAATTGACTGCTTTATCCGTTAATTTTAACTTTCCTTTATTTCCTATTTTTTGGTTCATGTCCATAGCTTTCAATGCTCCAATGCAAGAAATAACAAATCATTTTGATATTGATAATAAAATACAGTAGATTGATCGATGCATAATAGAGGAGAAAAAAGAAGATTTGAGAAAGTATATTTAGAAAAGAAAAGTGATTTAAGAGTAACAACTATAAAGAGTATTTAATTTCCTTAATTGTGTAAGGAGAGTGGTTTTAGGCCAAGTGGCTAAAAAAAAGAAATAAATTGGGCCGACTGGCTCTAATTGTCCATATTTTCATAGTGTGGGCCATTTTTTTTTAAAATGGTCAGTTCATGTCCTTTTTCTTAAATATTATAACTAAAGGCCCAAGAATATATATCTATTTTCTGAATATAAAAAAGTTATAAACGTAATAAGAAAGTAGATTATAAGTAATATTTTTTTATGTATAAAAAATTAAAATTATAAATGTATTATGTCGGTTCAGTTTAGGTTCGCTTTGATTTTATTTTTGCTAATACCAAGCCAAACCAAGAATGATCGATTTTTTCTTAACACCAAACCAATCAAACCAAACCATAAGTCGGTTTTTTTCCTCGGTTTGGTTTGATTCATCAGTTCGGTTTGACTTAACGGTTCAGTTTGTACACCCCTACTGGTGGGTAATCCTATTGTGGTTAGAAAGGTCTATAGGGGTTTGTGGTGTCTATCAGTGGTAGGAAAATATTGGTGGATTTGATAGAGTTGGATATGGTGGATTTTGATGTGATCTTAGGGATGGATTAACTCCATTAATGCTACAGTTCTCTAGATTGCCAGACACTTAAGTTCAACCTTTAATTCCCTAATGAACTAATAATATAATGGAAAGAAAGTTCCTTAGTGCCTAAGGGAAGGTTCATTTCTTATCTTAAAGCCTGGAAGTTGATTTCCAAAATATGTTTATATCATCCAGTTCGAGTTAAGGATTCTAGTTCTAAGGTCTCTCTTTGTAATCCATCCCTGTAGTTTATTAGTTCCCTGAAGCATTTCTCAATGATCGTCCTTGTATTTTTCTTTGACTAACATTAGGGTGCTAGATGCTTCTCTAAGATTAATCTTCACTCGAGTTATCATTATTTGATGATTGAGGCGAATATCCCTAAGACTTCTTTTCAAACCCAATTTGGTCATTACGAGTTTCTAGTCATGTCTTTTGGATTGACTAATGCTTCGACCGCATTTATGGATCTTATGAACCAGGTATTTAGATAATTCTTAGACTTGTTTGTTATCATGTTCATTAATGATATCTTGGTGAATTATAAGATTGAGGAAGACCATGCTGACCAACTCCTAATAGTAATGCTGACCCTTAAGGATCAACAATTGTATGCTAAGTTTCGATGTGTGAATTTTGGTTGAATATTGTGACCTTTCTTGGTCATGTTATTTTTAGTGAGGGTATCATGGTGGATCCATAAAAATTTAAGGTTGTTAAGAAGTGGCCTAGACCCATGACTCCAACTAACATTCAGAGCTTCTTGGGTTTAATCGGGTATTATAGGAGATTTGTGGAGAGCTTCTCTTCTATTACGGCTTCATTGACTAAGTTGACTCAGAAAAAGGTAAAGTTTCTATGGTCCGATGATTGTGAGGGTAGTTTTGAGAACTTGAAGGATAAGTTGACTTCTGCTCTAGTTTTGACTCTTCTCGAGGGTACTGATGGTTTTGTGGTTTATTGTGATGCATCCTGCATGGGACTGGATTGTGTGTTGATGCAGCATGATAAGGTTGTGGCTTATGCTTCTTAGCAGCTGAAGGTCCATAAAAGAAATTATACGACTCATGATCTTGAGTTGGCAACTATGGTGTTTGCGTTGAAAATTTGGTGCCATTATTTGTATGTGGTGTATGTTGACATTTATTCTGATCATAAGTGCTTGCACTATGTTCTCACTCAGAAGGAGTTGAATATCAGGCAAATAAGATGGCTTGAGTTACTCAAGAACGATAATATGAGTCTTCATTATCACCTAGGTAAAGCTAATATGGTTGTTGATACTCTTTGCAGGTTGTCCATGAGGATCTTATCTCATGTGGATGAGGAGAAAAGAGGGTTTGAGAAAGATATTCATCAGTTGGCTAACTTGGGAGTTTATCTTTTGGACTCTAAAAATGAAGGGGTAATTGTTCAAGAAGTGGCTAAATCATCTCTTAGCGCAGAGATAAAGGAGAAACAAGTCTTAGACTCTATTTTTATGCAGATTAAGGCTGATGTAGGTCAGCAAAAGAATATGGCTTTTGAGATTGGTGTTGATGGTATCTTGAGGTACCAAGGTAGATTGTGTGTTCCTATGTTGATGGGCTGTGGGAAAGGATTTTTTTTGAGGCTCATGAGTCGAGGTATACAATTCATTCGAGTTCAACAAAGATGTACCATGACTTGAAAGAGATTTATTGGTGGATCAACATAAAGAGAGATGTGGCCAATTTTATAGCTAAGTGCATGGTTTATCAGCAATTTAAGGTCGAGCACTTGAGGCCTGGTGGTATGTCTCAAGAAATTGAGTTGCCTATGTGGAAGTGGGAGATGATCAACATGGATCTCGTTATAGTTCTTTTGCGATATTACAGTCAGTTTGATTTGATTTGATTTGAGTCATCGTGGATAGGATGACTAGGTCTGCTCACTTTTGCCTGTGAGGGCTACTTACTCTAGAGAGGATTATATTAAGTTGTTTATTCAGGAGATTATCAAATTTCATGGTGCTCCAATTTCTATTATTTCAGATCAAGGTACGCAATTCTGTTCTCACTTTTGGCATTCGTTTCAGAAAGGCTCAGTCATACTGGTGAACCTTAGCACCGTATTCTACCCTCAAATGGATAGACAAGTAGATAGGGAAAATCAAACTTTGGAAGATATGCTAAGGGCCTGTGTTATTGATTTTGGAGGTAGTTGGGTTAATTATTTGCCTCTCATAGAGTTTACTTACAATAATAGTTATCACTCTAGTATTAGGATGGCTCTTTTTGAGGCTCTTTATGGTAGAAGGTATAGATCTTCTATTAGGTGGTTTGAGGTTGGTGAGACTAGAGTGTTCGGTCTGGACTTGGTTCACTAAAATATGAAGAAGGTGAAGGTGATCAGAGATAGGCTTGAGACTGCTTAGAGTCGCCAAAAGTCCTACATGGATGTGAGGTAAAGAGATTTGAAGTTCGAGGTTGGCGATTGGCTGTTCTTGAAGGTATCTCCTAAGAAGGGAGTGATGAGGTTTGGGAAAAAGAGAAAGCTCAGTCCCTGTTATGTTGGTTTGTACTTGATTTTGAGAAGAGTGGGCACTATTTCTTATGAATTGGAGTTGCCCTTGAGTCTGGGTTCTATTTATCCAGTTTTCCATGTACCGATGTTGAAGAAGTATGTGGGCAATCCTTCTTTGGTTGTGCCTATTAAAAGTGTTGGTATTTTGAATTCCCTGTCTTATGAGGAAGTTCCAGTTGAGATTTTGGATAGAAAAGTCTATC
The DNA here is from genome assembly GCF_002878395.1 of Capsicum annuum. Taxonomy (NCBI): domain Eukaryota; kingdom Viridiplantae; phylum Streptophyta; class Magnoliopsida; order Solanales; family Solanaceae; genus Capsicum; species Capsicum annuum. The sequence continues at coordinate 70,864,529 of NC_061113.1, read as the reverse complement.
GTTGAAGGACTAAGGATACGACTTTAGTGAAAGTCCTTTGGAGGAACCGAACTACTTGGGACACTAAAAAAAACATGAAGTCCAAGTATCTGTTCTTGTTCTTTGGGTTGGATAATCGTGCTTAAGGTATGTGTTCTTCTATTCACATTTCTTTTCTCATTTTGGGTTTGTATTTTTGTCTTATAATCGTGCTAATAGATGCCTTGATTCATTATTCGGGGACAAATGATCCAGGGGGTAGAATGTAACAACCCAGATTTTGGCCTCTAAAAATTTCTTGACTTTTTTGCTTACTGTCTAGGTAATGACTTACCTAACGAGTCATGAAGACTCATTGCGAGTCGTAGGGCTAATGTTGTAGGCAAACTTATGAGGAATGCCTAAGTTTTTGTTGATGTCATGACTACACTATTAAGAGTCGTAAGGTAAGGTCATAAGCTGTAGGGTGTGACTCATGACCAAACCAGTGAAAGGGGTCTAAGTGTATGTGATGAGTTGCAAATTTACCACTCATTGATACCCAAATTCTTGAACATTACTATGATTAAATTATCTAAATGAGACTAATTCTCCATTAGAATGCATTAATTTCTAGTTTTTCTGATCTTGAAGGTCCTATGATGAAAACGAGTTAAAATCAAGCTGAAAGAAAAAGAAAATGGACAAAAAAAAACAAGAAATAGAGATCAGGAAGCCTTCAGTTACTGCAGGCACGGTGTAAGGATAATAATCGCGGTTGGTCAACCAGGGTAACCAATGGAAAACGTGACCTTCTATGATCGCGATCCAAAATAGTGCGATTACGATAAGGCAAAAAAAGTTTAGGTGCAAGAATGTAATTTCACAAAGTTGAGTCCTGAATCTTAAGTGGTTAAAGCCCTTTCACAAAAGGATATTTGTCTTATCTTTCATCTTCACTTTTTATCTTGGAGCTTGGAGCAAAAAAATTTGTACTAATCTTGAGCTATGAAGTCATTAGAGTAACTCCGAAATGAAGAATTGGCATACTCCATTGAAGATTTATTAAAATTTAAAGTGTGGATTGACATTCTCCTTATCTAGCATGAATCAATTTGATGGAGACTTTGGTATATTTTTATTTATCATCTCTATGAATTGCTAGCTCTTTCTCTTGAGGTTATGCTTGGACAGGTTATGATTTATGTATGGCTTTTGTTTATGTATTTATCTTAACTATTTGTTGTGAGTTTTTCTGTTATTCCATAGTTGAAATAAGATTTGTAGGTGAAACCCCAAATTGACTTGGACCCTACATCATCATTGTAAGAGGGATGTGGGTGATGAGTAACTATGAACAACTATTTGATTCTAGTTATTTCCTTAACATTATCTTAGAAATAGGATATTGTGTAGATTTTCTATGATCATAAGCGTCATCTTAGAAATAAGGATGCTAGTATGAGGTATTGGATTGATAATTTGGTCACACTCATGAGGTGTTTGAAAGAAATCATGAGTGAAATTTAATATTTTGTTGAAAGACTAACACTAATACCTTAAATCTAGCCTACCCACGACTCCTAGTTAAATTTGGATTAATTCTCAATTACCTATGTACGAATTCACACCTAGAATGGCACAACCCCAAGATCCGTTTCTAATTGATTATACTCTAATTATTCTTATCCTCAAGTTAGTCTTCTAGAAGAACAAAAATTGTTTTATACTTTTGAAAACATCCAAAATCCCCAAAATATTTGTATCTTAGTTTTGAATTTAGCAAGTACTTTTATTTCGAACTTACTCATTTGCCACTCACATTGATCCTTGTGGATTCGACCCCGACTCTTGTTGGGTATATATTGACAATGACATCCTTGCACTTAATTTGACGTGTAAGTTAAGCGTTATTAGTTGCCCAAACTACGAGTCCAGGCTAAAGACTCAAACTCACTCATGACGTGTCCCGTAATGACTTAACAGTGTTTTTCTGCACTTTTAAGTAAGGGCACTTTGGTCATTTCCCTCTTTCCCTAATTAAAACCCATGTCCATAAAACACTATTGGGACCCCATTGTCATCCCAACATATATCAAATACATCTCTCAAATCTCTAAGCAAGAACAATTTAGTTTTTTCAAGGGATTGGTCATCTGAGCCTGATTTCTTCTTCAAAATTCTTGGTGTCTCAGGCATGTATCTCTTCCCCAAAGCTTTATTTGTTAAAAGAATGTGTTTAAGATTATTATCCATATGATTTAATTGTTGATTTGGTTATTGGGTTGGGGTATTTTAGGTACTATTGATTGAATTACTTTTCCCAAGGCATTTGTGAGTCAATTACATTTTGAATTAATGGATTTTGAACTAATTGGGTGCATTGGAATGGTAAATGTGAATAGAGGGTTATGGATTCTCCCAAATAAATGGATTTTGGTATTTGTATCACTTTGCAATTTTGGGCTAGAACTCGAACCGTCGTTCCTACGTGTATAACTCAAAACCAATGACTCCCTGTGAATATAACTTTCATGATCATTAGCCTAGTGTAAAGAGTGTTTTTGAGGTGAAAAATATTCATAAGAAACAATTAGAGCAAAGCTGAGTTAAGAGCTTTAGATTCGACCAAAATTTTGGCATTCGACCTACAAGGGTCAAATTTAAATGTGTATAAATTTTGGAATTTGTGGAATTTTGTATCACAAGACCCACTAAATTATAGATAATTAAGTCCTCTTTCTAATGCATCTGATTTTGCCTTAATCCGACACCTGAGCAAAATGTTATGAGATTTTCGTGAGGAACCAGTGAGGGTTCGCGATTTTAGCGTGTCACGGACCTTAGGCTCCACGATCACCTCATGCATTCATAAGTAAGGGGCCAAGGGGTATTTTGGTCTTTCCCCCTCACCCTAAACACCCCAATTAACGACTTAAAGCTCAAAAGGGGCATTTTTGCACCATGCCTTTTCAGTTATCATATGTAAAACCCATCCCTATTCTCAAGAACCAAAAATCAAGTTTACTTCTCAAGGATTCAAACATTCAAGATCTTAATTCCAAGATTCTTATTCAAGAATTCAAGCAATTAAAGTATGTGTGGTGTTCATCAGTGGGTTCCTTCCACCCATTGAGTCCCAAAAATCCCTTTTTGTTAAAGTATGAACTCTTATCCCCTATGTTAATTATGAATTTACTCCATATTCTCTTACTAGTTTTGAATTCAATCCATGCCCATATGTTTTCCCTATGTGAATTATGTTATTACATGCTTTAAATTTAAATCACCCATATCATATTTAGTTGACACCATATTAAATTACAAATTCATGAATTAAACTATGTGAACATATTGTCCTCCCAAGTTTATCATATTCCCATATTCAAATTCATGGATTTTGTCATTTTAGTGAAATGTACTATGTTTTAGGTATTTGAATCCTAAATTTCCTTACAGTGTTTTAAATGATGTTAATGTATTTAAAGTATCATTCAAGCGTTATGAACACCCGATGCCTATATATTTTTTGCATATTTCTGTTTTCAAGTAATAAGTCGTGAGATCATGATTTTGTTATAACATTTAGATTACCATGTTCATGTTGAGCAATTATCAATACAGTACTATATCATGTTAAACAAATAGTAATACCAATGCCATTTAGTTGGGAGTAACACTTACCACTGAGTAAGCACAGGGATGATGACTCCCCCTCAGTTAGGCATGAGTTATTAGTAGCAGTCCCTAAGTTCTAAACCTACAACGCCACCGTAGATTATGAGGGGTCACCCATCAGTTAGGCATGACACCCTCGTCCTTCAGGTCATCAGCCTTATGGATCCACATCATCAGTTATACATTGGTATCCCTGGAAAGGTACTAGTACCCTTCCAGCTGGAGTTACGGGTTGGACCCCGGTAGTTCAGATTGGGGCATATCAGTTGTATTTAGCTCCCACTATCTCAGTTTAGTATTCAGACCACATCAACTTAGTTTTGTATGACCAAGTGATCAGTTTATCAGTTATTTAGTTATTTAGTTGTTCAGATTATTTCAGTACTTGATTTACTTGGTCTTGTATTCGTTTTACATGTTCATGCTTTCATGCTCAGTATTTATACATGATCCTCAGTATGGTTTTACAACCTATTCAGCATTTACTTGAGATTTACATATGGAGTTCATGTTTCCACCGCTTCCCAACTTATAAAAAGATTTTCAGCTCATGATTTAGAAATTTTATTATGTCTTACAGCTTTTACATACAACCATGATTTAAATGCATATTTTATCAAATAGCTTATGTCCTCCATTTTAAAGAATACATTAAGTATTTGTATGATTTAGTACATGTCTTACATACTCTGTACATTCCAAAGTACTGCCCATATATATGCGTTTATGGCTATATTCTTTCATAATGTAGGTACCAGAGTCAGATAGTTCATAGTATTTAGCCTGCAGGTGATGAGTTCTCTTATTTTGAGGACTCAAGTCAGTTGTAGTTCATGTATTTTATTTTCTTATTCTTATGTATTAATTAGGAAAAGTGGGGTCTAGTCCCGACTACCTATAGTCAGTATAGTAAAGCCTTCATAGATAGTCAGTCACAGTCATTATATCTAATTCAAGTTCCTTCTTTCGATTTACCATGTTATAAGCTTTTACAGTATCATATTTATTCAAATTTTCTCATGATTATGCTTTAAATCATTTATTTAGTTTATATATATATATTAAATTATTTGCTCTAGCAATATGTCAATACATGGGTTAGCTTGGGATCACTTATAGTTCTAAGCATCGTATTATGATAGGGTTAGTCTCGGGTCCTGACTAGCTTGGTATCAGAGCATAGACTTCATGTATCCTAGGGTGTCTATGAAGGCGTGTCTAGTAGAGTCTTACAGAATGGTAGGGAGATGTCTATACTTTTCTTCAAGAGGATATAAGGCATTTAAGAAATATGTCCTTCTTTCATATCTTAGATCGTGCTATAGAGATATTCTCTAAGAAACTTATATGGATTCTTGTCTTACTCCATTCATGCCAACTCTGCCTTATTTTTGAGGTAACAGAAATAGTCAAGCTTAAATTCCTATTGATAGAGTTTTCTCAGTCAATCTTCATAGACAGTTATGGGATTGTATATGGGCTAAAAAAGGATCCCATTAGTGTCTTTTAGTTCCAAATTTGAAAGTGTTTATTCTTATTCATGAAAATCATGCATCGAGCCAAATTCAGTTTTGCCCTTAGATCCCTTCTTAGAATCCTATGATAGCATATGATCTAGAGCTAGAGGCATGAACATAGAACTATAACAATAGTAAAGTGGGGATAGTGTTTATCTGAATTTAGTAGATTATATATCCATTGGACTAGTTGTATGAAAGGTGAGCTAGTAGGCTTAAAATAGTGTATGCAAGAATTTAAGTTTATTGATTTGAAATTAAGTATGATGGTGTTGGTATGATCTAGAGGTATACCCAAGGTGATATGGGATTGTATTATTTCTAAGTTTTAAAGTATCGTGTATGCTTAGATAGTACCCTTGAGTTGCTAAGTACGAATGAGGATAGTTATGTAGTATATTATATTGTTACTAGCTAAATTATGGGTTATAGATTGTTGAGGTTGGGTATTTTGGTGTAATGGTAATTCTTATGGTTTAGTGAAAAATATATGTTTAGAGACGTGATATTAGTAGGGGATGAAGAAAAAGAGGCAGATTATGTATTTAGTGAGGCGAGTATGTTATGGAGAGGGGTATAAGTATGTGATGGTGGTTGACAAAGCTAAATAAAGTTAAGGATAGTATATATTAAGGGAGTGTTCAAGAATGAAGTTAGTATACTTCATTAAAAGTTTGGGAATATCCATGTTAAGTGCTATAACCTAAGTTTGAATCTTGGAGGATTGAGCTAATAAAAAGGAGAGTTGAAATTCTAGAGGGTGTGAACTCAGGGTATGCTGATACTCCTAAAAATTTTAAGTTAGTAAGTGTTTAAGTTATTATATGATGACCATTGGGGCTACAGAAAGTTAAAGAGTTCTATCTCAAAAAGAAGTACTAGTATCGAGTTTTACACTTTAAGATATGGTCTTTTAGGGTGAGTTTATTATTTATGTGTATTATTATATTTCAGGCTCTAGAGTAGATTGGTTGTTGTTCAATTTAGAGTTTATTAAAGGGGTCCATAGACTTAGAACGTTGGCTTAAATCTAAGGGGAGATGATAGAACAAGGAATCAAGTCAGGTTCTCAGAGTTTAGTAGTGATGCTAGTGAGTTCTAGAACAACTGTAGGGGAGGAAGATACCCGACCCATTCTTATCTTAGTGCAAATTTTTGTACTTTAGTCATCATGACATCTACTCATGCCTTACAGGTTAGATCTATGATCATAGCTTATATTCATACACTTCATATAGAATCATGTATGCTCCCCATTCTTAATATAAGGAGTGTTAGTTCACTCAGAAGCATGACTCCTATTCCATGAATTTATGAAGTCCCAACTCAGGTCATGCAGCTCATGACTCATTTACTCATGCTTTACTGTATGCTCAATTCTCGTAACTCATGGTATACCCTTAATGAATAGTGAAATTCAAATTATGGCATATATGTCCTTAGTTTTGATATTGTTAATGAATTCATGCCTTTAATACTCTATTCCTCAAGCCTCAGTTAAGTGTCAATGTTATGTATAGTATTCTTTCATGCTTCATGTCCTCATGTTCTAAGCTTTCAATAACCCCTTATGTAAAGATAGTGGTGATGAAAATTGATGAACAATGGTTTAGATGGGAGAGTGTAAATGTTCCTTATTAGGGAAAGATTGTTGTATGCTTGTTTTATCTAAGGCTATAAGTATGAAGGAATATTGAGGCAAAGCTTTGGTATATGTCATGGTTAGTTAAGAATTCCATATGTGTCTTTTTGGCAATAGTGCAAGAAAGTTGTTATTGATAGAGGTATTAGAGAATACGAAAAAAGAATTCCTAGGTGAGTTGTTTTCTTAGAAGTTCATATGTGGCTATAATGATAGGCTTGAATGTCATGTAGTATAGAAGTGGACGAATCAATTGTGCATTAATGAATTCCTAGTAAGCGGTTGAAGTTAGTTATTGAAGTGGTAAGGAGTATTATTCTTGATATGAGAGCATAGAAAACACATAGGATATTGAATCCGTGGTTTAGACTAGTATTATGGTGCTATGTGTGGTACCTTGTGACTTTGAGTAGGATTGAACATGGTGAGAGAATTTAGTTCAGCTCAGACTTTAGTAGATGGAGTTATCAATGCCTATGTGAAGGTTATAAGTGGTGTCAAATGGTGAGTAGTTTAAGAGAGAAAGCATAGTTGAGGGAGCATTTGAGAAGTGGGGATAAACTTGAAAGTCAGTAGTTGCATTACCTAAGGCATAGTAATTTTGTCCTATCTTATGTTTTATAAGCCTATATTCCATGTTATAGATTATAGCCATGTCACGATTCCTTATCGAGATATCTTATTCAGATCATACCCAAAGTTCTTTGCTCCCTAATGTTATTAGAACTTCTTACAAAGAGTGTTGAAGAAATACTCTGATTGAGTATAAACTTTTAGTATTATTCAGTCCGTATATCTAGCAATTCAGTTTAACGATCAAACAGATGAGCTTCTATAGTTTTCCAACTTTCCATCTAGTCTTACTATCCGAAGTTTCATGAGTATATCTATTCCATGAGGCAATTCATTCAAGTCCTTGTAAATTATGAATTCAGTTCAGTCCATGCATCATGTCCCTAATTCAAATATTTAGTAATGATTCAGTTTATAAGTGTTTAGTGAATGACTCAGTTTTCCAAGTATTCTAGCTTAGACATTTTAGTACCCCTTGTATGACCTTAGTCTCGTTGTCTCATGATTCGTACTTACATAATGTACTTGGTAATGCCATGAAACCCTTTTCTTTTGATTCCCATACGTGTTTTGTTGAGGGAGAATTCCTAATGTGATGTTAAATACTTTATTCCATACTTTTAAAGTTTAAAAAGATTCCTACCCATCATTTAAAGACGAATGATTCCAAGGGGGAGATAATGCAACACCTCGCATTTTTGGGCTAGAATTCAAACCATTGTTCCTACGTGTATTAACTCAAAACCAATAATTACCATGTAAATATAAGTGTCATGATCATTAGCCTAATGTGAAGAGTGCTTATGAGGTGAAAATGCTCATAGGAAATGCTTAGAGCAAAGTTAAGTTAAGAGCTTAAGATTCGACCAAAATTTTGGTATTCGATCCTACAAGGGTAAAATTTGAATGTGTATATCCTCTGGAATATGTTTAATTTTGGATATCAAGACCCACCAAATATATATAATTGAGTCCTCTTTCCAACGCATCCAATTTCGCCTTAATTGGATACCCGAGCGAAAAGTTATGAGCATTTTCGTGAGAACCAGTGAGGGTCCACGATTTTATCATGTCACAGACCTTAGGCTCCGTGATGACCTCCATGACATGGAGGCTATGTTTCCTACATTCATAAGTAAGAGCCCAAGGAGAATTTTGGTCTTTTCCCCTCACCCAAACACCCAAGTTGATGACTTAAAGCTCAAATGGGGCATTATTTGCCCCATTCCTCTTCAGTTATCATACTTAAAACCCATCCCTATTCACAAGAACGTAAATTTAAGTTTTCTTCTCAAGGATTGAATCATCCAAGATCTAAATTCCAAGCTTCTTCTTCAAGAATTCAAGCAATTAAGGTATGTGGGGTATTCATCAATGGGTTCCTTCCACCCATTGAGTCCCAAAAATCCCTTTTTGTTCAAGTATGAAATTTTATCCCCTTTTCAAGAAATTTAAATATTAAGTATGAATTTACTCCATATTCTCTTACTAGTTTTGAATTCAAGACATGCCCATATATTTCCCCATGTAAATTATTTTATTATATGCTTTGAATTTAAATCACCCATATCATATTTAGTTGACACCATGTTAATTTACAAATTCATGGATTGCGTCAGTTTAGTAGAATATACTATGTTTTGGATATTTTAATCAAGAATTTTCTTACAGTGTTCAAAATGATATTATTGCATTTGAAGCATCATTTTGTGCTGGAGGGTTATGAACACCTGATACCTATATGTTTTTTTTTTCATGTATCCATTTTCAAGTAACAAGTTGTGAGATCATGATTTTATAATCACATTCATATTACTATGTTCATGTTGAGCACTTATTAGTACAATACCATATCATGTTGAATGAATAATAATACCAGTGTCATTTAGTTGGGAGTAACACTTAGCACCGAGTGAACGCAGGGATGGCAGCCCTCCATAAGTTAGGCATGAGTTGTTAGTAGCTGTCCTTAAGTTCTAGACCTACGATGCCACCGCAAATTATGAGGGGTCCCTCGTCAGTTATGCATGACACCTTCGTCATTCGGGACATCATCCTTGTGGATCCACATTGTCAGTCATGTGTTAGTACCCCTGGAAAGATACCAGCACCCTTCCAACTGGAATTACAGGTTGGACCCTAATAGGTCAAATTTGGGCATGTCGGTTGTAGTTAGCTTCTACTATCTTAGTTCAGTATTTAGACCACATCAACTCAGGTTTGCATGACTAAGTGTTCAGTTTATCAGTTATTTGGTTATTCAATTTTCCAGATTATTTCAGTACATGCCTTACTTGGTCTTGCATTCGTTTTACATGTTCATGCTTTTATGCTCAGTATTTATACATGATCCTCAGTATGGGTTTTCAACCTATTCAACTTTAAATTTAGATTTACATATAGAGTTCATGTTTCTACCTTTTCCCAACTTACAAAAATATTTTCAGCTCATGATTTAGAAATTTCACTATGTCTTACAGCTTTTACATTCAACCATGATTTAAATGTATATTTTATCAAATAGCTTATGTGCTCAGTTTTAAAGCATACATTAAGTATCTCCATGATTTAGTGCATGTCTCACATACTCAGTACATTCTAAAGTACTGACCACATATATGCATTTATGTCTACATTCCTTTATAATGTAGGTATCGTATGTAGCCTGCACATCAGGGTCAGACAATTTGTAGCATTTAGCTAGAAAGTGATGAGTTCTCTTATTTTAAGGACTCAAGTCAATTGCAGTTCATGTATTTTATTTTCTTATTCGTATGTATTGATTAGGAAAAGTTGGGGTACGTTCCCAACTTCCTATAGTCAGTATAGTAGAGGCTTCATAGATAGTCAGTCACAGTAATTATATATAATTCAAGTTCCTTCTTCAGATTTATCGTATTGTAAAATTTTACAATGTTATATTTATTCAAAATTCTCATGATTATGCTTTCGCCCAGTTATTTAATTTATATACATTTTAAATTAGTTGCTTAAGTAGTATGTCAGTACATGGGTTAGCTTGGGATCACTTGTGGTTCTAAGCACCGTGTTACGATCAAGGATAGTCTCGTGTCGTGATAGTATTAGAATTGGTAATAAACTCAACCCACCTTATGAAATTAGTTTTAAAACAAGGATATATGCATATTGAAACTAAATTTGAATTATTGCATTGCATAAAAGGGTAATGAAATACAAATGGCTTTGAAATGCCTTTATGGCCATGAATTGATTTTAATTGAACCTTGGGTGTCATGGATTCCGCTTAGATAATGGATAATTGGACCATGGGGTTCGTATATTCCCCCATGTTGGTGAATAATTAGACTATAGGAGTCGTGGATTCCCCAAAGTTGATGGCCAATGGAAATGGCATAATGATACTAGCTTGCAAGCGTTATTTGTATGACGATACCAATGGTATGTGTCTAATGTACGGTCCTTGTTTTTTTGAACACGAATGTGTAAATGTTTTAATTGGGCTTAAAGGGGGTTGTGTAGCTGGCCGTGAAGGTGGAGTTCCTGAGGGACCGATACTGGAAACCCACATTTGCCGACATGCAGGTTAGTCTTAGTGGTCGTGTGCTTGTATCACACCTTATATATATTTATCCGGCCTTTCTTGATACCTCCGGTTAGTACAGCTAACACACACTAGGTCCTTCCTGTAGGGAAGCCGAACCCATAGAGCCCATGGATGCCTTTTATGATGATTGAAACTACACAATCTAGGTTAATGTTTTGGCTCTCATACTAAACCTTGTTTCCTATCCTAGCATATTATATATATATTTATATATATATGATTGTGTGCATATAGTTTTGGAGTATTTTTGGATTGATTGATCATGGCATTATTTTATCCTTTTTTTGAGTTACATGCTAGTGCTCACTCCGCTAACCATCCCCAAACGTTGTATCCCCACATAATGCAGGGTCTGAAGACACTTCTGTTTCCTTGCGCAGTGGTAGGTGATTTTGAGATTATCTGTGAGTCAACTTTGAAGTGGTGAGCTTCCATTCTCTAGAAGACCCTTATTTTACGATCTGGTATTTACTTATATCTTAGAATATTTTTGTGGGTTCTTTTTTATGGCTATGGTCGGGGGCATGTACCGACTTAGATTGATTCTTGGTTTCTTAAAGGCTTTTATGGACAAACTATGGGTGGATTGTTTTGTGGATTCTTAAACCCCTCTTGTTATTGATTTTCCTATCTTTTATATATTTAGAACTCATCTTTATCTTGTCATATGTTTAGAACTCACCCAATGCTAGTTATATTATGTTCTGGTTGGCCAGGATAATAGGGGTGGTCTCTGGTCCTTGGCGGACTTGTGATACCTATCACAACTAGGCTATGGTTTGGGTTATGACATATATCTCTTATGGTAATAGAAACATCACTATTGGTAAGGGGTCCTTGGATCATGCTTCTAACACTGTCTAGGTGGGGAATCTAACTATCTTTCAAAAACTTAACTATGTCCCCCCTGTTCAATCTCATATTGATACTTGTGGAGCAGTTAAACCAACCTTTGAGATTATTTTGCCAGGTTCTAGACCCAAGGGTTTTTCTCCTAGTGTGGTACTTCGCTAGTAGGGTTTATTCCCAAAGATTGATAGGGTTCTTAAAGAGTCTCCAAGCAAGGATGGCATGTAGGTCTCTGTTCCTAAGCTCACTGTATTATCTTAACCCTCCTTTACCTTTATGAGTGGTGAGTACATCCTTGCGAATGAGGTGGATCTTTCTTTTCTCAGCATAACTTCCCAAAATAAAATCTCTCTAAATTATTTCAAAACTATCATTGATTTTGCTGGGGATTCTGATGTAATGCATGATATGTGTAGGCAAACTACTTGAGGTATATTTGGCAAAGGCTATCCTACCAGCCATGTTAAGGAGTTTGGTTTTCCAATCAGCTAATCTATTATTTATATTGTAAATAATGAATTAGAAGTCATTGTTTCTAGGATTATGGTGGAAGATGGGGTAACCTAGATACTTTCCAAATCCCTGACAAGCCTGAATGTTAAAAATTTAGGAACACAAGAATGAGGTTTTTGCAAAATAATTCTTGGAAAAGATGACTTTGGATTTGGAGTTATTGATGGTTTTATTGATAGGTGGCTATAGAGTCCTAGCATATTCATAATGGCATAACAATTGCTAGGATTAGCTTTGGACAGAAGTGTAAGGTTATCCGTAAAGAATAAATGAGAAATTTTAGGGCCACTAGTAGTAATACTAATGGGGGTCTATTTTATGGCATTAACCTCTGCTTCAATACCCCTCGGGAGTATTTTTATGCACATGATAAAGAGGTAAGAGGACAGAGGGTCCCCATGCTTGATGCCTCTATAGGTGTTGAAGAAGTCTATTTTCCTCCTATTTACTTGGACAACTATGGAGGTGGTTGTGACACAGGATATAACAAGGCTGATAAGGTTGTTAGGGAAGCAAAATAAGTGAAGAGTGCCTTTAATGAATGACTATTCCAACTTGTCAAAACATTTTCAAGGTCTTTCTTTAAGATCGTGTTGGGATTTTTTCTTTTCATCTTGCCAAGTGAGTAATATACTCCTGGATAATGATTGCATAATTTGAGGCTCTTCTGGTTGCCAAGAAGCTGGCTTGGTTAGGTATAATAATAGAGGAGAGGTACGGCTTGATTCTATTAATAATGATTTTGGTTACAAGATTATAAGTGGTATTGTAGAGGCCAATAGGTCTAATGTTATTTAGAGTGATTGAATACCTAAAATTTAGAATAGGACATATGATAGTATCATTATTGGCTGGGGCATGGTACCACTGGAGAGGACCTCTTAACAGAAGGCAATGGTCTATAAGACCTACCATACTCCAAAATTTCTTGAAAATGAAGGGATAGAGTCCATCAAGCTTAAGGGATTTAATGGGTTTAAAGGAATTGAGGTCCAGAATGATTTCATAATCTATAAGAGGGGAGTCTAGGTTAGTTTTATTGCTTGAATAAGGATATAGGTGGGGTTAGTTGACACAAAATGGCTATTAGGGATGTTAACATGGTTAGAGGCGTAGAGCTGTAATACCCAGGTTCTGGACTCTAAATTTTCTTTCTGATTTAGCTTACTATCCATACTATGACTCAGGTAATGAGTCATAGTCACTCTATATGAGTCGTGTAGTGCCTATCATAGCAAAACTAGTGAGGTGTCCTAATATTGTCCTGGCCACGATTAAGACCCTACAAGTCATAAGGTGTGGTCATGATTCATGGGGAGAAACTTGTGACCATGATAGTATAAGTACCCTATGTTATACCCATCATATGATTCCAGGCAAAGAGTCATAGCCAGTTATTACGAGTCATCATCTGGCCCATAACAGCTAGCAACAACTTTTCTTCACATTTTTATTAAAGATTTTGCTATTTTTTACCATCCTTAACTCATTACCCTTGACTTAAAAACACTTCTAGGGTATCATTATCATCCATAGACAAACGAAAATACACTTCTCTCCTCTTAAACTCTTCCAAAGAAAAAGAAAGCTAGGGTTCCTAAGGATTGAGCACATAAGGTCCAAATGTAGTTTATCTCCAAATTCTTGGTGTCTTCAGGTATGTATCTCTTTCATAAATTGATTTTATACAAAGAATATGTTTAATTATTTTCCATGTGGCTATAATTGTTGGATTTTGAATATGGCTTGAGGGTTTTTATTATTGAAATCGGTTTCCATGCTTTGAATATGACTTTCATGCTTTGACTTAGTAGTTTTGAACTAAATAAATGCATGGGTGTGGGAAATGGAATGGGGAATATGGTTTTCCCTAAATTTTATGGTTTAATGGTTTGGAATTGGCTTTAACCTCAACCCAACTTAATAAAATTAGTTTGGAACATGGATATATGCATAAGTTAAATCACTTTTGAAACCTTGCATTGCATAAAAGGTTAAGGGAACTTTAAAATAGGTTTGAAAGGATTTGGTGGCCATGCACTGGTTTAAATTGGAACTTTGGAGTTAATTTGGCTGAGTGGTTTTGGATTGGCATAATGGAATCGGCTTGCAAGCTTAACTTTATGTGGTATGATAATACCAACGATAAATGCCTAATTAAAAGACTCATTGATTAATGGATTGGAATGTGTAAATGGTCATAATTTATGCTTAAAAGGGGTTGTGTAATTCGCTGTGGAAGGTGGAGGTCCTGGGGGAATGATACTAGAAACCACATTTGCCGGCATGGGGGTCTTGGTGACTGTGTGTGCATAATTCACACATTATATATGTCTTTTAGAATGGTTGTAGCCTTGGTGGCTTTGGTCCTTCCTCGGATATTCTTAGTTCGTGCGGCTAACACGTGTTGGGACTCTTTCAACAAGAAGAGCTTAACCTATATAGCCCTTGGATGCCCTTAGAAAGGTTAGAGCTATACAGTCTAGGTTAATGATTTTAAATCTCATGTTTAAACCTTATTCCCTATCCCGACATCTTATATATATGTGTATATATGAATGTGCATATATGTTTTTGAATGCATTAGACTGATTTGATTATGGCATTATTTTATCCCTTTCATGAGTTATATGCTAGCTCTTACCCTGCTAACCATTCCTGGATGCTACATCATTTCATGGTGTAGAGTCCTTGGGGTTCTTCGGTTACCTTGTGTAGAGTTAGCTGATCCTTGTTCCTTGGTTGGTCTGCGTTGAAGTGATGAGCCTCTATCTTCTGAAAGGCTAGATATTTCACTATTTTTTATGAATATCAAAATCTCATTGGTTTCTTTTATATTTTGGATTATCTTTTTGTCTGTGGTCGGGGGCATGTCCCGACCTAGTATGATATTTGGTTTTGTTAGAGGCTTTATGGACAGATTATGGGTTGGTCATTATTTTGAACTCTTAGTTCTATTTGAGTTACATTAACTATCTTATCTTATACTCTGGTTGTCTTTTGCTGTTTTTCTATATTATGTCTAGATGCTAAGGATTTAAGGGTTGTCTTTGGTCCACGGTGGGCTTATGATACCCATCACTACTAGGCCCTGGCTCAGATCATGACAAGCTTGGTATCAAAGCATAGGTTCAGGGTTATTGGGGGTCCATAAGCCATTTTGAGTAGAGTTCCTTTTATGGGTATGTAGCATGCCATACTTATGGGGGAAGAGTATAAGGCATTTAGGAATATTTCCCTTTCTTGTGTTCTGTTTTGGGCTACAGAGTCTGGTGTCTTGAAATTCCTCTAATCTTTGACTTACTCACATTTTAGATCATGCCTCCCAAAGATCTGATATTCATAGAAACTCACCCTCTATCCCACCTGAGAATAATATGGAGGGAACTCACCCTGCTTATAAAGTGTCGATCTGATCTAGGGTCCCTACTCCTAATTGGACTACCCCACATGAAGTTCCACCTGTCCCCACCAGTCCTCCTCGAGCTTTTAGGGTCGGTGTTACTTATGATCAGTCGCCTCAGGGTGACATTTCTAATGCGGAGTTCCATCGGTCCATTTATTTGTTTACCTAGTTGGTGACATCTCAGTCATGTCAAATTAACTGTGTAAGTTCTGTTTCTTTATCTTTTGAGGTCACTAGGGTTGTCTAGTTCATGAGGATGAATGCCCTAACCTTTATAGGCTTTATGGTTGAGGAGAATTCTCAAGGGTTTGTTGATGAAGTAGAGAATATATTCTGGGTGATGTATGCTTATCAATGGTATGAAGAGTGGGAGCAGTTAAGAGGTGATAATGTAGAGCTATCTTAATGAAATAAGTTTTTGAGTGCCTTTCTTGATCATTTCTTTCCTCAGGAGTTAAAGAAGCTAAGGCAGATGAGTTCATGACTCTGAATTAACGGATGATGAGTGTGAAGGAGTATTCTTTGTAATTTCAATAGTTATATCATTATGCTCCAGAGTTGGTGTCTTCTATGAGGGCAAAAATGATAAAATTTGCTTTTGGGTTGTCCGATGACTCAATATTGGAGTGTAAGGCTTCTATGTTGAACAATGACATTGATATCTTCAGTCTTATGGTTTATATACAGAAGGTAGAGGATGAGAGAAGAGATAGGTGGAGATAGGAGAGAGGCAAAATAAAAGGTTTAAGTTTTTAGAGCAGAGTAGAGGTCAGTAAGCTAGTGGGAGAGATAGTAGAAAATGGAGCAAGAAGAAGACTTGGGAAAATTCTGGTTCATATTCTTTGGCTAGTGCTTCTTATCCTAAGACATCTGGTGATCAACCTTTTCAAGGTAGTAGTGTACCTAAGGAACAGGGTGCCCAGTCTCAAACTAGTGGAGCTCAGTCAGACCCACCATATTCTACTTGTAGATTTTTTGGTTAGCTTCACTGGGGTTATTGTGAAGTGGGGAGAAATTGGTGCTTTGATTGTGGTTAGCTTGGTCACTTGCAGTGAGACTGTCCTACGGCTAACATAGCCTTTGGGTCTAATAAAGTTTCAGTCGCCACTTCTTCAGCTCCTACATCAAAGGGTTCTATTTTTGGTATCGGCGCTGGCCAAAATTGTCTCTATGCTCTTGCTACTCATCAGGAATTTAAGGTATCTCTTGATGTTGTTACTAGTATGTTATAACTTTTCTCTTCAGATGTGTACCGTTTTCTTGATCCAGGGTCTATGCTTGTTTTCTTGATCCAGGGTTTATGCTTACTTATATGACCCCTTATGTGGCTATGCATTTTGGTTTTAGACCTAAGAGTATTTTTGACCCCTTTTTAGTGTCTTCTCTGGTGGGTGATTCTGTAGTTGCTAGAAGGATCTATAGGGGTTATATGGTGTCTATCGTTCATAGGGATACATTAGTGAATTTGGTAGAGCTTGATATGGTAGATTTTGATGTAACTTTAGGGATGAATTGACTTTATTTGTGTTGTGCTTCTCTAGATTGTAGGACCCGAAGGGTCAGTTTCTAATTTCCTAATGAATTAGCAATTGAATGGGAGGGAAGTTCCTTAGTGCCTAAAGGGAAGTTTGTATCTTATCTTATAGCCTAAAAGTTTATCTCTAAAGGGTTTCTATATCATTTAGTTTGGGTCAAAGATTCTAGTTTTAAGAGTCCCTCTTTGCAATCTGTCCGGGTGGTTAGTGAGTTTCCTAAAGTGTTTCTCGATGATTGTCTTGGAATTTTTTCCGATAGGGAAATATATTTTGGTATTGATCTTCTACTAGATACCTGTCCTATCTCTATTCCTTATTATAGAATGGCTCCAACTGAATTAAAAGAGCTGAATGAGCAGTTAAAGGATCTCCTTGATGAGGGCTTCATTTATCCTAGTGTTTCTCCATGTGGTGCTCTCGTACTTCTCGTGCATAAGAAAAATGGGTCTCCTTGGATGTGTATAGATTATCAACAGGTAAATAAGGATACAATAAAGAATAAGTATCCTCATCCTAGGATTAATAATTTTTTTTACCAGCTCCAGGGTGCTAGATGCTTTTCTAAGATTAATCTTCATTGGGTTATCATCATTTGAAGATTTCAAAAATTGATATTCCAAAGACTGCTTTCCAAACCCAATATGGTCATTATGAATTTTTGGTTATGTCTTTTGGGTTGACTAATGCTCTGGCTGCCTACATGGATTTTATGAACAGGGTGTTTAGACAGTCTTTGGATCTACTTGTGATAGTGTTTATTGATGATAAATTGGTGCATTCTAAGAGCGAGGAGGATCATGACAATCACCTTCGAATTGTGTTATAGACTTTTAAGGATCAGAGGTTGTATGCTAAATTTTCTAAATATGAGTTTTGGCTGAATGTTCTGACTTTTCTTGGGCATGTAGTATCTAGTGAGGGGATCAAGGTGGATCCACAGAAGGTTAAGGAACTTAAGAGGTAGCCTGGACCTATGACTCCAACAGACGTTTAGAGCTTCTTGGGATTGGCTGGGTATTATACAAGATTTGTGGAGAGTTTCTCTTCTATTTTTACTCCATTAACGAAGTTGACTCAAAAAAAGGTGAACTTTTATTAGTCTAATACTTGTGAGGGTAGTGTCGAGAAGTTGCAGAATAAGTTGACCTCTGCTTTAATTTTGACCCTACCAAGGGTACTGAGGGTTTTGTTGTATATTATGATGCGTCCGTGTGGGACTGTGTTATGTGTTGATGCAGTATGGTAAGGTGGTAGCGTATGCCTCCAGACAACTTAAGTTTCATGAAAATAATTATCCAAATCACGATTTAGAGTTGGTGGTTGTGGTTTTTGTGTTGAAGATCTGGCATCATTATTTGTTTGGGGTGCATGTAGACATCTATTTAGACCATAAGATTTTACAATATGTGTTTACTCAGAAGGACTTGAATCTCAGGTAGAGACAGTGGCTTTAGTTGCTCAAGGATTATGATATGAGCCTTCACTACCATCTAGGTAAAGCTAATGTTGTTGTTGATGCTCTTAGCAGGCTGTCCATGAGGAACTTATATCATGTGGATGAGGAGAAACGAAGATTGGTGAAAGATATTCACCAATTGGCTAATTTGGAAGTTCATCTTTTGGACTCTGACATCACCCTTAGTGAACCAAGTGATTGGTTCTCCAGAAGTTTTCCTTACACTTGAGCAGACTATCAGTGGTTCTCCAAAATTCATCCTCACACTTGAGCAGACTTTCATACTTATAAAGCAGACCATTCTCAAGGTTTTGGAGGAAGATACTTGTATGGTAGCTAAATGATTTTCGGATTCTATCAAGTCTGACCAGAATAACTTTCAATTTGTGAAAGATATTACCAAACATTATTGCATTTCGAAAGGTAGCTTGGGTTTGGAAGTGTTGTATGGAATGCTGAAGGGGATTAGGATCAGCAAAATATTTCTCTACAATCCCTTAGAAAGAGGGGTGGTTACACCACCTAGGCTCAAATCTAAAAATATTTCTATTGAGGCCATAGTGTATCTTGGAAAGAGAAACTAGCAAGGGGCAGTAGTCTGACTTAATTCTAGGGAGGTGAGTAACTAGGGAATCAGGAAAGTGATTTATCCAAGAGTTATTAGCAACACACCTATCTAGTCTTTCTAGGATAAGGTTGTTCCTGGTACGATGCCTCTTACTGGTCCAGGTGTATTTATAACCTCTATACCCTAGGTCCACCATGTTACAAAAATTTAGACATTTCCATAGTTGGTTGGCCCTATTATTATTTATGAAAGACCCTTGTAGTTTCTCATTGTCTCTTAAAACCTCATTGAAGTCCCCCAAATAAGCCAATCTCTATATAAGTATTACAGATAATTGCATAGTTCATCCTACAGAGTCATACGAGTGTTAAAGTCAGGGCTAGCATACATAGTAGAAAAAACCATATTTTGGGATCAACACTTACCTTGACAATGGTATGAATGCCCTAAGCTGAAATAGAGAATATTTAGAGCTTGAGCAAATCCTCTTTCGACATAATGATGATACCCTCTCCCTTTCACCCAGTTTCACTAGATTCCAAATAAGAGTCAAAGCGTAGTATCTCAGTTATAACTTATTATCAACCATTTTAGTTTTAAGGAGGACAACCATTGTGGGGTTGTGGGATTCTACTAAGTCTTTACAGTAGCATCTAAAACAAGCGTTTTTGTCTCCCTCTGTGTTCCATATTATAAAATTCATAAAGTCAGAGGGGTTGGGTGATGGACAATGGTTTCTTTCCCTTATCCTTATAGAATCTTTCCTTGATCTAGGTATTAAGGCTACAACGACGCCGGTTTGCTCAGTTATATCCTCAGAGATAGATTGAAGGTTTTCATTTTCTTTAAACAGAGTATAGTATTAGTTGTGCTGTATGACTCTTTATACTCTTTTCAAAGTGGTTTTCCTAGGATTCAAAATTCTATGTTTGGATCTTCAAAAGTGGCTAGGAACTGCTCCATCTCTTTATTGCTCCTCTGCATCTTTTCTAACACAGTGGTGTTTAATTTTTCTTGGTCGTCGCCCTTATTTTGTGTCTCCGATAGTTGTACTGGGGGTGTTTGTTTTGGTGTACTCTAAGGAATGAAGTTTAAGATTTCCATCTTTGACAGGTAGGTGGAGGCATTTGAACGTGTTATCCATGAGCGGGTTAAGTTTGTTCATGTTTATTATTTTTAGAGTCCCCATCATTTGAGCTTGGAAGTTCATTTAGGCTTAAAGCTGGTAACCCAACACCTCCACAATTTGGTCCATCCCTTTCTTCTTAATTTGAGCCATCTAAGTTGGGTCTTAAATAATCAGTATAATTGGCTAATCCCCTATTATGACACAATGAGAGATTGACTTTTCTCTCAGGACTAGCTCTGCCCAAGACCCAGATGTCAGTTTGAGGGTGAAGAGTTGTGGTGAAGATTAGTGGTTCCTTCAGAGTTTTAGGTGGATGAGGGGATGGGTTCGCTATTATTGAGGACAATGTTAGTGGGGTGAGGTTATTGTGGTGAGTTTTGAGGATACTGAGGGTTATAACTAGTAAAGGTGATGGCAAGTTAATTGAGATGACTATTTTGGTCATGTCAATTGTCTTAGGGTGATGATTATCCCTAGTGGAGATAAAGTTACTCTTACCAGAATACGTAGAGATAGAGGTCTCTATAGGAGCCTTCTAGAAAGGTTGGGGGTTCGGGACCGTTAGGACCTTCAAAATTAAATAAATAAAGATGGGAGATAAATGGGTGGGGTGAAGAGTAGTAGGGTTTAAATCCTTTGTCTGTTATTGGGCCAGGGTTAACTTGGGGAGAGTATCCACTGTCAGGCCCTTTATTAGGAAAAGATACAGTGGGTCACTTCTTTAGTTTCCTTTTTTTCTTTTTTTTTTGTATATTTTTTTCAAGATTGGGAATAGTATTGGTGTTAATTAAATTATATTGTTATTAATTTTACCATAAACATTATTTTATATGTGGATGAAGGGGTTTAATTCTAGGAACTTACTGGATATAGCATCATTTGGATTTACCTGGGTTTGATCCTCCTTTCTTGTGCCCTTACCTTCTTTTCCTCTTTGGTGGTGTCTGGGATTCATTTTTGTTTTGGGAAGGAAACAACTTGCCATTATTCCAATGGCTACTGTATGTTTCTAGTGGTGGAGGTTGTTGCGTCTGCTTTTTCACTAGGTATGATAGGTTGTCGATCACTGCTCCTTAAGGTATGCCCAAGCTTTCCACAGCCAATACATAGGACCCCCTTCTCCTCGTATAATCCTTTTCTTGTGGCATATAATGGCTATGAATGTTTTGACTGGTATTTCGAGGGGCACTTGTATGCAGATTCTAGCATAACCTCCTCTCAGAGTAGAAGAAGTACAGGGTGTCAATCTTAAGTAGTTCCCTTATCTTATTGCCAATTCATTCCAAAAAATTTTTGTCATAAAATTCAGTTAGAAATTGTGGCAGCCTGATCTAGATGGCAGTGTGAATTTGTGTGGCTTCTTCTGGGATGAAGTTTGATTCCCATGGTTTCACTGGCAAGAAACTACCAATGACGATCCATGGGCCTTCGTGTAGGGCCTATAACATATTATCTAGTTTGCTGAACTTGGTAATGTAAAAATCACACCCTAAGCCGATCAATACCAAAGGTTCCGTGGGCTTCCATAATTCTACGAGTTTTACTTTCAAGTAGTTGTGTGTTATTATTTTATTGAATAACTTGACAATTACAGAGTATCTCCATGGATGATAAATTCTTTCTTTATCCTCCATACTGAGTTGTATGACATCCCAGTGTCTTCTGTTACCACAGTTGCCTTTCTATTATTATAGTTGTAGCTCCCATTCAGGGAATTGCTTTTGTTTAGTAGCCTCGACTTAAAACTGTGTTTTAGTGGATTAGGGGGGGGGGGGTTTCTTTGTTATGATCGTTAGGTCTAGCGGCTCCAGTGGAGCTGGGGTAGCATGTGAGGGGGTTCGGAAGTTTGGGGGTCAAGCATGGGTATTTCTAGGAGGTGGTTGGTCTGAGAAGTGGAAAATCCTTATTTTATAGAATAGTTCTAAGTTATAGAACTAGTTTTTCACGCATAGTTCCATCGACCAAATATTTCCACTTCACATAAATTGCCGTAATTGATGTAACAAACTGCTCATTCACTACCCACTAAAAATCAAAACTTATCAATTACCGCTCTGTGTGCGCATGTTTGACTTAATATTTTTCTTAAAAATTAATATATATATATATATATATATATATATTCTTTATTTAAATTTATTTTTTCTAGTTTCGACTTGACATGAAGTTTAAGAATGTAAACAAGATTTTTAAATCTTATGGGCTTAATCAAAGATATATAGCATGTATCATAATATTCTTTAGTCTCATGATTTTAAATATGTCATGTGGAAATTTACAATTAAAGAGTTGTCAAAAAAAGAAGCACACATTCTGAAGCAAACTAAAAAAAAAAGTAAGACAAACAAATTGTAATGGATAATTAATAATAATTTTACTGTATCACTCTAATTATTATAAGTCATCTAAATGATGAGAAATGAATAATATTTGATAATAAATGTAAAATTGATATAAAATAATAAATTATCTCTTAAAATTTTAAATTGGATAGGTAAAAATATACATCTATTTTTTATAGTAAAATAGATAATTAAAGGTAGATTAAGGGAGTAACAAATATAATAGCATTTTTGTTCCCTCTATTATTATAAAATCGTGATTCTAGCTTTTAACTTTAAATTAAATAAAAATGGTTTGTTACCCCCCAACCTTTAGTCGAAATCTCAACTACACACTCAACCTTTTAATGTGACCTATTATCTCCCTGAACTTATTTTTACCGAATTTATTACCTCCAGTTGCTGACGTGTCACTGGACGTGACTACATGCGCCCATAGGCGCGTTAGTTGACTTTTTCACTTTAAAATCATTATTTTTTATTGCCACATCATTATTTTTAATAATTATTATTTTTTCTTAATAAATATTGACTTCTTCTTCTATTGTTCTTCTTCAATGGCTTCTTCTTCTTTTTCTTCTTCTTTTATTCTTCTTCTTCAATGCCTTCAATGGTGCAGCGTCAATGGTGAAATGCCGATGAACAGTGACAGCACCAGAAAATTTAAAATTCTGTTGACTTTTTTTTGTTGAATTTCACGTAATTCGATTCAACATTTTGATTCGACACATTGATTCAACATTTGATTCAGCTTCACGTAATCAATGGCATTCGACTTTTTTGATTCAACATTCTCACATAATTCGAGTTCTTGGATGCCATTAAAGAAGAAGAAGAAGAAGAAGAAGAAGAAGAAGAAGAAGAAGAAGAAGAAGAAATGCCATTAATGAGTTTTCACTTGAACTAAGAACTTCGATTCAAAAAACTTGAAAAAAATTAAGAACTTGAATTCTTGAATGAGGAGATAAGGAAGATGATAAATTAATCTTCAATGCCATTGATTGGTTCTTGGATTCTATTAAAGAAGAAATGCCATTGAACCTGAATTAACTTGAAAAAATTTAAGAACTTGAATTCTTGAATGAGGAGATGATAAAGATGATAAATTAATCTTGAATGTCATTGATGAGTTCTTGGATGCTATTGATGAAGAAATGCCATTGATGGGTTCTCGGATGCCATTGAAGAAGAAGAAGAAGAAGCAGAAGAAGAAGAAGAAGAAGAAGAAGAAAAAGAAGAAAAAGAAGAAAAAGAAAAAACAGAAGAAGGAGAAGAAGGAGAAGAAGAAGAAGAAGAAGAAGAAGAAGAAGAAGGAGGAGGAGGAGAAGTAGAAGAAGAAGAAGGAGGAGAAGCAGAAGAAGAAGAAGGAGAAAAAGGAGGAGAAGAAGAAGAAGAAGAAGGAGAAAAAGAAGAAGCAGAACAAGAAGAAGGAGGAGTAGAAGAAGAGAAAGAAAAAGAAGAAGAAGAAGAAGAAGAAGAAGAAGAAAGAGGAGGAGGAGGAGGAGGAGAATTGAAGACAAAGAAGAAGAAGAAGAAGAAGAAGAAGGAGGAGGAGGAGGAGGAGGAGGAGGAAGAGGAGAATTGAAGACAAAGAAGAAAAAGAAGAAGAAGAAGAAGAAGAAGAAGAAGAAGAAGAAGAAGAAGAAGAAGAAGAAAAAAAGGAGAATTGAAGAAGGAGAACTGAAAAAGAAGAAATGAAGAAGAAGAAATGAAGAAGAAGAATTGAAGAAGAAGAAAGAAAAATAATAATTGCCATTGATGCGTTCTTGGGTGCCACTGAAGAAGAAGAAGAATTGGAGAAGAAGAAGAAATAAAGAAGAAGAATTGAAGAAGAAGAAGAAGAAAGAAAAATAATAATTGGGAAATAATAATGTTAAATTATTATTATTTTTAGAGTAAAAAAATAAAAAATGACGTGGCAATAACGTGGCATGACCTTGTGGCGCGTGCATCACACCATATTTGCAATGATTGGTTGTCAGTTTTGGGGGTTTTAATAATTCTACTTTAAAATAGTTTAGGGAGATAATAATTCCACTTTAAAATAGTTCAGGGGGTAATAGGTCACATTTAAAGGTTGAGTGTGTAATTGGGATTTGAGGTAAAGGTTGGGGGGTAACAGACCATTTTCTCTTAAATTAATTAAGATGTGTAGTTTCGGTCCTTTTATGTAGGTTTTATTTGACCTACTATTAGAATTGGACAATCGCCAAATATGAAGTAACGCTAACAAGAAACATGACTAATTACGTAATGGGATAATTTCATAGATCTCCTTCAAGTTTGATTTCGTAACATTAACATTTGATGTAGTTTGTTATATTACTCTTACATCTCTTATTTTTATTTTTGTGATAATTAATTTTACCTATTTATCATTAACGTGAAGGGAAACTTTGTAGTAACTGGTAAAGTTGTTGGCATGTTATCAAGAGCTCACGAGTTCAAGCTTTAGACATAGCCGTTGGCAAAAATGCAAGGTATGACTGCATACAATAGACCGAACCCTTCTCCAGATCCTCCTGTGCTTGGCTTTAGTGTACCGAGCTGCCCTTCTTTTATTTATCATTAATGTAAATATGTATGATTTGACCGACGTATTCCTATTTCATATTATTTTTAATTAACCAGTTTATGAATCTTAAATCATATTAACAAGTTTTGATATTGGTATTTCAATCTACGTGTTCTTAAACCACATATATAAATTCAAATGTATCATTTTCCAAGAAACAATATGACGCTTTTGTACCAATTTATAACAAATCATATATTGAAGTTTAGATTTTTATGAATTTACCGTTTTACCACTGTAGTTGTATTTGTAGGTTACTGGAGTGGGTGGCTCAATTCACGAGGTGGTTGGTCGTGTTTTAGGTGAGTTTTTTTACTTTATAAGGTTTTGAAGTTAATAGGTTTGATTTGAGTTGATTTTTATCAACAATTGGAGATTTTGACGTCATATGAGAATTCTGTCAGCTTCCTGGGCTCTGGATTATTAATTTGGGTTACTAGTATCTTTGGTTCGGGTACCAAGGCATTTAGATGGTTTTTGAGTGGTTTACACTTTGTTTGAATGGTGGTTTCTCATGGTATGGTATGATACAATTATTAAGAAAATCATGTTTGTTTTGATTGTTTCTTAAAATGTATGGTATGGTATAACTTGATTTCATGGTTTGGTAACCATGAAAACCCTCACTTTATGTAACCACCAATATGGTGGTATCCCGTGGTTTTCATATTTTTTCTACATTTTTCTACTTATGCCCTTACTTAATAACGCATAGTCTTATTTTACCCTTTATCCTAATTATTTAACTCCACCCCCGACCCCGACCCCACTTCCACCATCTCCCGACCCCAATACCACCATCACTACCATCCCCCCCCCTCCTTAAAAAATAAAAAGAAAATTTATATATATTTTTTTAGAAAATTTCAAAACTTTTTTCTTATCCCACCCCTATCTCGACCTCACCCCTTACCAAACCCCACCCCAATTATTTTTTTTAAAAAACAAGAGTTCCTAAGTTTTTTCTTACTCCACCCTCACCCCCCTACCTGACCTCCACCACCTAGCCCCACCACAAAATTATTTTTCTTAACCTTTATCCCCTACCAACCCCTCTTTACAAAAATATATTAATATTTTTAAATTTGTTTTCTTGAAAAAATTCAAAATATTTTTTTTACCCCACCCCTAGCCCTACCCTCCTCTCAACTATGCCCCCACTCTGCCTCAATTTTTTTTTTAAATTCAAAAATTTTTGCTACCCCGCCCCCTTATCCTATTTGTTCTTATTGTTTTGTGTTAAATATATATAGATGCTTTTAGAAAATATTTTCCTAGTTGCATAACGAACACAAGAAAATGAGTAAGAAACAACTTGTTTTCCTAGAAAATATTTTCCATGAAAAATATTTTTCTCCATATCGTACACACCTGTAGCATACACAAAAGCTGCATTTAAACTTTGTACTTGTCGTTGGTGGTTACGTCTCAAAACATCAAAAAAAATTATTACTATAAGAAAATAAATCCTATTACATTTATTTTACGGAAAAGGCTCAAAATACCCTTGAACTATTTGAAATAGCTCAAAAATTTCCCTCGTTAGATTTTTGGCTCAAAATACCCCTCCGTTAAATATTTGGCTCAAAAATACCCCTCCTTCTAATGGAATTCGAAAAAAGATTTAAAATACCCCTGAGCTATCTGAAATGGGTCAAAAATACCCCTCTATTAAATATTTGGCTCAAAAATACCCCTCCCCTTTACGAAATTAAATTATTTCGATTGAATTAAACCCTAACTTTAACTTTTTAACCCTAATACTTTAATTTTTTTTTTTTACATAAAAGTATTTTTTTTTAAATTTAAAAATAAGATAATGAAAAAAAGTATTTGAATTATAATATAAATTGGTTGAATTTGATTTGAAAAATAAACATACATTTATTCTAAAAAGGTATTTTCACTTTACATCATTTTAATCTTTAAAGAAATTAACGAATTATAAATTAACGAAATTAATGAAATATAAATTTTCACATAAAAAAATTGACGAAATAAAACTTAAATGATGAACTTTATATAAATAATTGAATAAATCAAAATAATTTAATTTCGTTAAATACCCCTTTGTTAAATGTTTAGCTCAAAAATACCCCTCCCATTAACGAAATTAAATTATTTCGATTGAATTAAACCCTAACTTTAACTTTTTAATCCTAATACTTTAGTTTTTTTTAATAAAAGTATTTTTTAATTTTTAAAAATAAGATAATGAAAAAAAAATATTTGAATTATAATATAAATTGGTTGAATTTGATTTGGAAAATAAACATACATTTATTCTAAAAAGGTATTTTCACTTTACATCTTTTTAGTCTTTAAAGAAATTAACGAAATTAACAAAATATAAATTTTCACTTAAAGAAATTACCGAAATATAAATTAAATAATGAACTTTATATAAATTAACGAAATAATTGAAATAATTTAATTTCATTAAATACCCATCTATTAAATATTTGGCTTAAAAATACCCCTCCCCTTAACGAAATTAAATTATTTCGATTGAATTAAACCCTAACTTTAACTTTTTAAACCTAATACTTTAATTTTCTTACATAAAAGTATTTCTTTAATTTTAAAAATAAGATAATGAAAAAAATATTTGAATTATAATATAAATTGGTTGAATTTGATTTGGAAAATAAACATACATTTATTCTAAAAAGGTATTTTCACTTTGCATCTTTTTAATCTTTAAAGAAATTAACGAAATATGAATTTTAACTTAAAGAAATAAACGAAATATAAATTAAATGATGAACTTTACATAAATTAACGAAATAAATGAAATAATTTAATTTCATTAAGGGAGGGGTATTTTTGAGCCAAATATTTAACAGAGGGGTATTTTTGACTCATTTCAGATAGTTCAGGGGTATTTTTGATCCCTTTCCGAATTCTGTTAGTAAGAGGGGTATTTTTGAGCCAAATATTTAACGAGGGGGGGGGGGTATTTTATCTACTCTTTTATTAATTTTGTTAGAATTTACATGAATTTAATAACTTAATATATTTTAATGAAATTATTATGACAAATTAGCAGGAAGAACATTATTTTAAATTATTTTACTAACAATTATGGATAAATTAAACATTTATAACAGTTAAGGGCATTTTAGTAAACCTACCAATTACGATATTGTACCATATCATCAAAACAAAAAAAATTGTTATTAAACAATAGCAAACAATACTGTCCATCCAAACATTTGTATTGTACTATATTGTACAGTATACCATACCATACCATGCCATACGGTATCGTACATTATGAAACCAGGAGAAGCCACCTTCCAAACAAAGTGTAAATCAAAACTTTAGAAATGTAACATCTCTGATTATAGACCCATGAATACTCAGCAGTCAGTATAAAAACTCAAGGTTTAAGACTTGAAATCCTAGATCCGTATGATTCATTGTACGAGTCGTACAATGAGACCATAAGTTGTACTATGGCTTGTGGTATGCTTCCAAAAGTTTTCAATATCCACGACTCATGGTACGAGTCGTGTGTTGATGTAAAATAGTATAACGACTTTTACTGAGTGAGTCCGAAAGCTTAACAAGTCCCTCAAACTATGATTGTATGTATAAGTCGTCTATTCAAAGTACGGGTTTTACAATGATCCGTACTAGTTGAACTGAAGACTAGGAAGATCTTCCACTAGCTACGAGTAAAGTTACAAATAGTACCTTTGATTATGACTCATAAATTGAGTTGTTGTATCCTGCATAGTGAAATTTACGCACGTCTGAATAAGGGTAAATTTGTATTTTTCTTATATTTTAACAATCCCGCAACATTTTTGTGACAATCAAAAAATATTTCCTAATTGAACCCAAACATAGACCAAAAAACTAGATGAAAAACCTAAGTTCTGGACTAGTACGACTCATTGTACAAGTCGTACAATGAGATCATGAGTCATACTAAAACTAGTGATAGACTTCCCAGATGACCCATGTTCTCATTCACCATGACTCATACCATGCGTCATGCTATCAATATACTAGTCTTACCCTGACTTGTACTATTAAATTAGAGGTGACATTAAGAAGATCATAAAATTCTTTCTAGAAATCATGAATCATACCACGAGTTGTGGTATAAGTGTACGAGTTGTACTTATGACCCGTGGCTTCTAAAATAGTAGCCACCCAAAATTCATTCAGCGAACCATGACTCAATTTATGTTAGTGGAACTATAGTACGAATCGTACATACCCCCCATTGTCACTGAAATAAAATCTGTCCAAATTAGTCCTAGGAATCACAAGCCAAACAATGCTCATAGACCTAGAGTGTGAGCTCGTGGGTTGCAATTTTTAGAAAGTAAGTTACATTTTAAAAAGGGTAAATAGTTTTTTCCAATCTTTTTATGACCAATAATATGTTGTTTTAAGTAATTTTAAGGAGGTATATGGTATTAGTCGATCAACTATCCCTCATATCATCGATTACAAATTCCTAAGTCCAAACATTTTCTCTTAAGATGTGAAAACCTAGGGTTCTTCTCCTAGTTCAGTTCTCCAACTTTTAGCTAGATTTTTCAACCTATCAAGCTTGTGAGATTTTTAGTAACAGTTTCGTTTAACCCTTATACCAAAAAATTTTGAGTTTCATTACGATTTGTGTGACTTTATGATTTAGGGTTTATACCCAATTATACATATTTCCTCAAATTCAGTTTCTTTATGATATTTTGTGACTATTATTCATAGTTTTATCATCTATGCATGATATTCCTAACTCAGTTTATATGTTTAAAGAATAATTATGCATAATTTGACAGATTTTAGTCTAATTCAGTATAATCTGAAATATTTTAAACATATAATCCCTGAACTCAGTTAATTGAGCATGACTAGTTTCAGTATTTTAAAATACCAGTAAAACAATAAACTTAACTAGTTCATGCTTTATTTTTAAACATCATTTACATTTATGAGCAACTAGTAATAAACTTTTGAGAGTAGCATTCAGTACAAAGCTGACATGGATTTCATATAATCCAAGTTCTAGAACTATGTGCCAACATAGGTTATCTTTATCCATTTGAGGCTTAGTTTAGTCGCTCCATCTCAATTTAGGTTCTACACTGATGGCAAGGTATAGAGAAACCCTCCTTAAAATGGTCCAGATGTTGGACTCCATGATTTCTCACATGGTTTATGTTTGCAGAAGAAACTTCTAAAAAAATAATTTAAGAGTAATAAATATAGATGACTCACCAGTTTTCAGTTCAAACAGGATTAATTTATATATACTTAAGTGATACAACCTCAACTTTGATTACGAAGAATGCGGGTCATTGTACTTTGGTTACTTTATTTTTCAGCATTATTACATATTTATTCATGACTTGAATATCTCACACGTTCAATACATTCAGACATGCTACATGTATACTTTCATCGCACTATATCTTATCCTGATATAGATTTAGGTGCCCATTCCCAAATTCATGATTAAAGTAGATTGTAGATACTTCATACCAGTTTTGAGTGAGTCCTCATCATTCGAGGACGAGTTTTAATATTTTAGATTTGTCAGTTTATTTCAGACATTTATTTTAGTATTTAGACCAATGGGTCCTGTCCTAGTAACTCATCAGTTTAATAGAGGCTTCAGACAAAGTTAAATAGTTTTATTTTGAGATTTTAGACTTTAAATTTATTTTTGAATTTGCACATTTCAGTTATAATTTATGCTTCTCTCAGTATTTCAATGTTTCAATTTTAATAATTTATTAGTACCAAGAATTTTCTTGGGATCACTTGTGGTTCTAAGGACTTAGCTGCTCCTACTCATACTCATATCTCCTCTCGAGCAACTTGTCTCTTATATCATAAGGGGAATGAATTGAAAATACTGGAGCCAAACAATTTAAAATAATAGCAGAACTAATTGTAAAATACTTGAAACCTTAAAAACAAATTTTTAAAAACAACAAAGTAAAAGAAAAGGCAACTAAATGATAATGGTAGAGAAGAGTAGAGAAATAAACTTATGATTTTTTTTGTTTAGGAAAATATAGAGAACATACAGAGGAAAAATGAAAAATATGAAAGAGAAAGTAGTAGGGGTATTTCTGAATGTCATCGGATGATATAAGTTGAAAGCTTTAAATAGGCCTCAAAAGTGCTGATTAATATCTAATACATGCTAACTATTTTACACTTGTCTCTAATGTTATTACATTTGTCCATGTACTAATGCATGCTATTTATTTTACACCTCTCTATGAGTAGCTGATGGAAATATCTCTATTCCATAAGGTGTCACTGGAATATTCTATCATTATTCTTAACATATGCCTTTTGCTGATTTTGAGAAGCTTCTGAGTTTTTATTTCATGATGATTTGTGTCATTTTTATTCTAGTCTTTATAGTTTTTTTTTGTTGTCTGTAAGGTACATCATGTTTCTTGTGATTTAATATTTTAGAAGCCCTTTGTCATTTATGCCTTGAAGATCATCCTGTAGTTACATAGTTTTCTGGAAGATATTTAAAGTGTTGTATCTTCTGAAAATATTAAAACATCATCTATATAGACTATAGAAATATTTCTATATTGATTGAATATATTATTCATAATATTTTGAAATTCAGACGAAGCATTTTTTAGTCTAAATGGCATTAATTCCATTTGTATTGTCCAAAAGGGACATTGAAGGTTGTTTTAGATTTATCTTTTTCTACGATTTGTATCTACAAAAATCCTTTTTCATGCCAAACTTGTTATAAATATTATATTTATAAGTTGTTTTAAGAAGGTCAAATTTGTTAGGTATTAGATACCTAATTCGTTTTAATATTTTGTTAAGAGACTTATTATTAATAACTAGTCCCGGTCACCTCTTTCTTTTACGACACTATTATTGACATAAAAGACTGAGTAATTCCAAGACGATCTAGAAGGTCTAATGATTTTTTTTTATCTCACAAGTCGTTAATTTTCTTTTTACAGTATTTCATTAATTCATGATTCATTTGAGTAGGTCTTGCTTTGTTGGGGATAATCCTTTCATCAAGTCCCTCAATATAGGGTAATTCAACAATATGCCTTTTTCTTTTCAAAAGGCATTAGGAAAATTTGAGCAAACTTCTCGTTCTATGACTTCTTGTAGACCTTTAATTTTAGTTTCTACTTTAGGAGTTTTTAAAGAGGATTTAATTTTTTTTATTTTTTATTTCATATTTTAAATAATTTATTTGTTTTGAAAGTAAATCATTTCTAAAGACAATTTTATTTTTTGTAAAGTCACTTTTCTTTTTTGATATACTATTTAGATAGAAAAAATAATCTTTTTTTTCTTTCAAAATAGTGGTGTGAATGCCATCTAGATTGGTAGTATAATATTTTATTTGGGTTATAAAATAAATACCTAAAATTATCTCTTCATTTATATCTTTGGTTATTAGAAGACACTATAAAATAAATTTCACTATTACATATGTGTGCACTGTGTAGTTTATAATTTATTTTTAATTTTTCTCCAGTTGCAGAGAGTAATTTTGTAGTGCTTTTTCAAGGTACATAGTGAAAATTATTCTTTCAATGACGCAGTTTTGATTGACACTTGTATCTAATAATGCAATCTTGTGAAATGTGAATTTTTTAATTTATAACTAATGTAATGGGTAGATGATAACTTTGGACTTTAACTTTTGTAATTGTATTAATTTTTGTATTATTTTCTAGAGACTTTATATCTTTATTATCTTTTTCTATTTTTGATATTTCTCTAAGCTCTAATTCACATGATTTTCTTTCTTGGTTAGATGTTAAATCATTTAATATTTTAGTATCAAGTGATTCTGCTCCTAAATTTTTCTTAACTTTTTTAACTTTCTTTTTTAGGTGTAATAATTCTATTTGAAGGTCTTGTATTATTGTCTCGAATTTTTTTCTTTAAATTTACTTAATATATCTTTCATGTTAAAGGGTTCGATGATTTCTTTATTGAATTGTTAATTAAAAATAATTTCTTTTAATGCTACTAAATATTTATGTTTAAGGCCTGGATCTTCAATATTGCCAATCGTACCAAAGAAGACATGCTTGTTACTAATACTGATGACATTTATAGAATGATTATTGCAAGTTCAAATTGCACCGCCGCATTTACAATGGTCACTTAATTCACTATTGTCTGGCATGTATGCTATATTAAGTTGTTTATCATCAATAAGACTTTCTTAAAAAGAAGATCTATTTTCATTTTCATCAAGAATAGAATATAATTTATTTTTAACTTCGTTCCCTAATTCTTACATATTTATTTTATCATTTTTTATTTGAAACCCGACAATCTTTAGCCATATGTCCCTTTTTGGGAGTTCCGACATGCATCATTATTATTTTTATATCCACCTTTATTAGTGGTTTATTTAGATTTTTAAATCATTTTTATGATAATGAGTTTTTTCTTTTTAGATTTATCTTTAGAATTTTTATGTTGTCTTTTAATTTTCTTGGAAGCTTCTTTTGAAGGAGCTGATAATTTAATATATCCAAAGTCTTGACAAAAGCTTCCTATCTCATTTTTTGATATTTTATTATCTCTTTTCAGTTAATTTTTAAGTTTAATATCTGTACATAATTCTAGTCATATGACATTTATAAAACTTATAATATCACCATAAGTTAAGTGGCTATAAGAAATTTTTTCAGCAAATCCCTATTTTAGTTTTGTTCTAGTTTTTTCTGCAAATAATGGTAGTAAACCACTTATAAATTTTTTCTTCTAGTAATCATAATTGCAATCTTATCTAACCATGACCATGTTGAGGAAAACATCTTTATTCCATCTAAAATCATCCAACCTTCATGATAAATTTGATAATATTTCTTAACTTCTATCCTAAAAAAATTGAGGTTCTCTTATAAAATATTTAGCTATTCTATAAATTAAGGTGACAGTGGCGCCTTCTAAGACATGATTTTCAACCATTTGCCCCATAGACTCAGTCTTAATGACTTGAGTAATAGTAGTAGCATCTAATATACTTTGCTTATTATTTTCTGTGAGGTGGTTATCCCACCAATATTTTATTTTACCTGTAAATTCACATTTAATCATTGTAGCTGCTTGGTAATCTATCATTTTATTAATTTATATACAGTAATGGTTATTCCCATTTCATGTAGTTTATTATATATTTGATGTTCTGCTAACCCGTCAATATTCCATTCATCGATTTCTATTCCAGAATGTGAAGTATGACATAAAAATTCATTTTCTTCATACTACATATTAGAAAGGGAAAAAGCTCAAATATGCCACTGAACTATCAGAAATGACTCATTTATGCCATCCGTTAAAAGTTGGGCTCATTCATGCCATCGCCGTTACAAAACCGGCCCACCCATGCCATTACTTTTTAACAGATGGTTTTTAAAAACAGCCTTGCCATGTGGCAGCTTATTAGAGGGCCACGTCATTTTTAATTTTTTTTTTAAATTTAAAAAAAAATTAATTTTTTTTGATCCATTAAAAAGAATCCACGCAACTTTTTGATCCATTGAAAATTAGTTTGATCTATGCTTTTAAAATTTGATTAATTTTTCATGAATATATGCTTAAAACATTCTCGTTTGATTCATTTTTTTTTGGTCATTTTTGACATATTAAGATTGTTTTCATATTTTACCTTTAATATTAATTATTTTTTTCTTCAAATTAATTTCAAATACAATAGTAAACATCATTTAATTAATATATTATAATAAAATAGCCATTTTAATTGACGGGCGAGTAACTAAAAGGGAACGGAGAGAGTATACACTCCACGCTTTTTATCACTTTATTTATTTTTCTTTAAAAGATTCACGGTAACTAAAGCTTTTGTCATTTTTCAGTTGAAACTGAAGGGATATATAAACATCAAATATTATTATTATATTATTAATAGTTAGCTTCTCATTTTGCCAACTCTACGTATACTATATATGTTGGCATGTTGTCGCCTTCCTGTTTTTGCAATGATAAATGATGATGCATAAAGTATTACGTACAAATGTTGAATGTTGATCAGGGGCAGCTTAACCCTTTAGGAGAAAAGGCAGCCGCCTAAGACCCCAAAATTTGAGGGGCCTAGTTTTGTTTAGTAATAATAAATTACAAATTTTAAGAAATATATTAAATACTATTTATAGAAAAAAGAAAAATTTTATATAAAAAAATAAAATGCAAGGCCTCCGTTTGATTTTTGCCTTAGGCCATAAATTTGCTTGAGCCGCCATTTATGCTGATGATGCCATTCTATGTTTAATAAAAAAATAAAAAACTAAAAAGTTACTTACATTCGATTGACAAAATATTTCATGTATGCTAAGACATACTATATGCTTAATTAGTATAGTATTTGGTTATAAATTTTAGTAGTAGATTTTAAAAAAAAATTCATTAAATATTTTTTTGATCATAAAAAATTAATCAAATTTTAAAAGCATAGATCAAATTAATTTTTAATGAATCAAAAAATTGGGTGGATTCTTTTTAATGGATCAAAAAAAATGAAAAAGAAAATTATTTTTTTTAAAAAATAAAAAATAAAAAATAAAATTAAAAATGACGTGGCCCTCTAATAAGCTGCCACGTGGCAAGACTATTTTTAAAGACCGGCTGTTAAAAAGTAATGACATGGATGAGCCAGTTTTGTAACGGCTATGGCATAAATGAGCCCAACTTTTAATGGATGGCATAAATGAGCCATTTCTGATAGTTCAGTGGCATATTTGAGCCTTTTTCCTATTAGAAAATATGGGCCTTTTATAACAATTCTTTTTATTGAATATTTATAGCTTAATTTGTTAAATTCATTGTCATTTTTCTTAGATAGAGTTCTTATAACATTATCATATGTAAATTTTAATTCAAATTTTAACATTTCATTAATCTTTCCTAAATATCATCTGTGACTTGAAATTTTTCTTTAAATTTAGAAAATTTATCTTTTGAAAATTTTAGTAATTTAACTATTGGATGGGTTCTAATTTTTTATCACGATAAAAAGGGCTTGTTTTATTTTTAAAAGTTGATTTATCCTCAGCTTCGAAAATTTATTTAGAAAATACATGTAATAGTTGATTTGTATAATTATTTTGTTGAAGTATTTTGTTTATATATTTGTTCTTAGAATTAACTTTAGTATCTACTATATCCAATTTAAAAGGTGAAGCAGTAATAACTCTACCATCTATTGGTAGGCTAATCTCTTCTAATGGGAGAATTATAGATTCAACTACCTTATCACTAGTATATCATTTATTATTAATCATGTTTAATGATTCCTTTTGATCATCATACTTTTCTTTGTATTCAAACCATTTAAAAAGATCAATATTACATCTTATTCTTTTCTTATCGGTGCACTAATTTTAAAAATTTACAGTAAACTTAACTAGCTCATGCTTTATTTTCAGACATCAGTTACATTTATGAATAACAAGTAATATAATTTTGAGAGTAGTAGGTTCAAGATAACCCAAGTTATAGAACTACATGCCAACATAGATTATATTTAGTCATTTGAGGCTTAGTTTAGTGGATCCACGTTAATTTAGGTTCTATACTGATGGCAAGGTATAGAGAAACCCTCCTTAATGTGGACCAGATGTTGGACTCCATGTTTGGTCATATGGTTTATGTTTGTAGAAGAAACTCCCAAAAAAATAATTTATGAGTAATAAATATAAATGAATCACCAGTTTTCAGTTCAAACATGATCAATTTATATATACTTAAAATGACATAGTCTCAAATTTGATTTATGACAAATGTGGGCCATTGTACTTTGATTTACTTTAGTTTTTAGCATTATTTACATATTTATTCATGACTCGAATATCTCAAACGCTCAATACATTCAGATGTACTAAATGCATACTTTCATCGCGCAATGTCTTATATGATACTCTCTTTGTTTCATAATAAATGAATTATTGGATTTTGGCACACAGATTAAGGAAAAAGCAATAAAGACAAAAATTTAACACAAATTTTCATTTTTACCCTCCAAAAAGAAAAAGTTGACATTTAATACCTTTTTGAAAATTAATTGATTGTCAAATCATAAGGGTAACTTTGGAAAAAAATTCAATGATTCACTTATTTTGAAACACCAATAAATACCCTAACAATTCACTTATTCCGAAACGGAGGGAGTATAAATTTAGGTGCCCATTCTTAAATTCAAGATTAAAGTAGATTGCAGATGCTTCATACTAGGTTTGGGTGAGTCCTCATCATTTGAGGACGAGTTTTAATCTGTTAGATTTGTTAGTTTATTTCATACAATTATTTTACTATTTAAAGTTAGCTAGGGGGCCTGTCCTAGTAACTCATCAGTTCAACAGAGGCTTCAGACAAAGTGAATTAACAATTTTATTTTGAGATTTTAGAATTTAAATTTATTTTTGAATTTTCACATTTCAGTAATAATTTATGTTTCTGCTTAGTATTTCAGTGTTTCACTTTTAGTAATTTGTTAGTACCAAAGGTTTGCTTGAGATCACTTGTGGTTCTAAGGACTTAATCACTCCTACTCATACTCAAATCTCCTCTCTAGCAACTTCGCTTTGATATCATAAGGGGAATGGATCAGAAATACAGGAGAAAAATAATTTCAAGTAATAGCAGAATTACTTGTAAAGTAATTAAACCTTTGATAACAAACTTTTAAAAGAAACAAAGTAAAAGCAAAGGAAATTAGATGAAAATGGTAGAGGAGATATAGAAATATACTTACAAAAACTTTTTATTGTTTAGGAAAATGTAGAAAACATACAGAGGAAAAATGAAAAATATGAAAGAGAAAGTAGTAGGGGTATTTTTGAATGGCCTCTACTGATATAAGTTGAAAGCCTTATATAGGGCTCAAAAGTGCCGATTAATATCTAATACATGCCAACTATTTTACTTCTATCTCTAATGTTATTACATTTGTCCATGTACTAATACATGCTATTTATTTTACACTTGTCTATGAGTAACTGATGACAATATATCTATTCCGCAAGTGTCACTGGAATATTTCATCGTTGTTTTGAATATGTGCCTTTTGGTGATATTGAGAATTACTTTTCAAAATCAAACTGGATCTCTTCAGAGTCTATAAAAGGACATCACCACCCCATTAAGTTGTTGTAATTCAACTTAAGCTGTAATACAACTCGCGTTCACTTTCATAATTGAATTTTCAGGTAATGTGGAGAGTTTGTAGGAGAAAATTCATAATGCATCGTGAGGGTGTCCAAATCACGGACAACCTGCAGTGTTGGAAAGTTAAATCGTGAGGCTATGTTCTACGAAAAAACCACACTCATATTCTCTCTAGATCTGCCAAGGTATCCTTCCTAAATTAGACTTTCAGTTTTATTTCGTCACTTTTTATTTGTTTTGTGCAGCCTCATGAAAATTCTCATATCTTGACTTAGGAACATCAAAATCAAGAGCCATTTTTTTAGTTTGAAAACTAGACTCATAGAGCTACGTCTCACATGGGAATCACAATTAGATTGCTTCCAAATCGTTCCAGATATTTCCCCGAAACCGGTCGTCTAATCTTGATTTACTAGTTTTATCAGGTTTGCGCAGCGTCATGATAAATTCATATCTCGATGTGGGAGTATCAGAATTAGGTGAGGTTTTTTTACTTTGGAAAGTAGATTCGCATAGCTATGTCTCACATGGAAATAAGAATCAGACAATACCTGCATTGTTCTAGGTATTGCTTCAAGACTAATCTTCTAATCTTGGTTCGCCAGTTTCATCAGCATTGTGCAGCGTCTCGATAAATCCCGTATCTTGATGTACGAGTATTGAAATTAGAAGCAGTTTTTTGCATTAGAGAATGGACTTATAGATCTATGTAACACATGAAACCACTATTATAGAACTTTTATATTGCAGCCTAAATCTCGTGATACTCTATTTCTCATCAAATTTGGAACTTCATGAATTTTATCTTCTACTTCAAGTTTTGGGCTGCTTACTTCTACAATATATTTAAGGTCGAACTCGTGCAATATTCAATGTACTACAAGTATTTTTCTAGTCGATAAGACCTCATTGCTTGGGAGATAATGAAGAATCCTTTTGCTTTAAAGACGACATCTTCAAAGGACTCCAAATATGCATTCAAGCTTCATACTTTTATTTTTTTTGCTCATTTATTTGTTGCTTCCTAACTTTCCTTAACATTTATTTTCTTATAAGGTTTTAGAGTCAAAAAGGGGCACCAATGGTCTCTAAGGTACGGTATACAAAATCTTTTCAATAGCTTTATGTTGTTGGAACCATCTCAACCACGTCGAGCTGAAATCAATATTAACTGTCGAATCAAAAGTCACTTTGCTTGACACCCTTATTTTCATCAAGCCAAACTAAAGTACCATGGCAGAACTAACAACTTCTAACAATTGGCACCACTATTTGTTAGTCAAGATAAAGAGTAGGCTCCCAACTTTTTCTTTTGCAGGCTTTCAAAAGAGTATGAATTACTTAGAAGATGCATTAGATATCCATAATACTTTCTTAGAACCACTCGTTTCTTCTTTGTGATGTTGGCAAAAGTCTTTTTGAAGTACTTATCTTTCTAGAGATCTCGGCGTGCATGTTCATGGAGCAACTTACTTCACAGTACTTCAAATTTTTTTGACATGGTGTCAATATCTTCTAAGAACTAAGCAAAGAATTGCATTAAAAATCTTCTTTTTAGCTTCACTGAAGGATATACGAATTATTTCTGCAGAGCTTATGATGGGACGACATTGTACCGATTAAAGCATCTTCATGGCATAGACAAAGTCCTTCATTTTTGGATTTTTCTTTTGTTTTCCATGTTCAAGTTATTGTCTACATTTATACTTTGGATAATTTGTGCCATACACACAAATTCTTACAGTTGAAATAAAGGTCCAGATTGTTGGAATTTGATCCAAGAAGCTTCGTACATTTGACAGTGGTTTCATTTTTTCTTTCTTGTTGTGTTGTAGGTTTACGAGGAAAAACAAACAATCTCGATATCAAAAAGGTGATCTACCCAATGTCCATATGATAGATGTTGATCCTTTAGTGCGTAACTTCCTTACTACTTGTCAAGAAAGAAACTTAGTGCTATGATATTTCATCTTAAGCAAGCATGTAAACCATCTCATGATCCTTGCAGCTTGGGGAGAAAGACCCTTGGAACTATTGTATTCAATCCTTTTGAGAGCAAGCATGTGGCGTAGCTCATTCTTTTGATTTTGGGAGATCATATTCTAGCTTGTGCATCTAATCTTTATGGCCACCCAAGAAAGGAGTTTTGAGTTTTCCTGTTCCATCCTAAGTAAGTGAGTACGTGGTATATCTCATCCTTAAGGATTGGTGACAAAAATCTTCGAGTCACACTATTTTCTCCTTTTTATATTTTTTAACTCATATGACTGAACTTAGGATAAAAAGATACTCTAAGTTGCCTACGTACCTCAAATAAGAGGATCAAGTCATAGTTTAGGATAATGAGTTATTTTTTTCTTTTTTTCCCTTTTTTTCCGAAGAGCCATTCATAGTTTAGACTCATGCGGGCCAGGAGTGATTTGACTTACAGTTTAAGCTCATGTATCAAGGAGTATTCTAGGAAAGAATTCTTGTAATATAACTTTCCTCTAAACCCTTTGTAATGAAGTAGTGTTTCACTTCAGTTTGGTATTTATTGTCCCCACTGGTTGAAGCAGATTTGCACTTGCTCTTATGCCAACTTTTGGAAGTTGGAGTTTTGAAGTCCCTTGATATGTTTTTCTTTTACGATCGATCCATGTCCAAGTATCACCTTTCTTGCTATTGGAGAAGTCGTTTCCATGGATTTGCTTGTTGTTTTCTTCAAGGCTGGAACCTCAATTAGGTCAAAGCTCCCAAAGTGTAGCATGGTGATTTTTTTCAACTTTTGGTAATTCCACAGAGCATATGGGTTGTAGAACTTTTGAAATTTAACCTTTTATATGGTGCAGTTTAGAGCTAACATGATTTGTATCAACTGTATCGCCGTCATCAATGATGATCTTTCCCTCTTGCATTAATACCATGATTTTTTACTTCAGGATAAAACATTTTATGGTGTGATGACTAACAGTGTGGTGAAATTTGCAGTACTTAGGATCGTCAACTTTGTTTGATTCTTTAGGTCGCTTTGACTTAAGGAGTTCAATGACTTCTTTGGATAGCAACTCATCAATAATCTTAGGAACATCAGATCCAATAAAAGGACATACCCTTGCTTGTAACTCTTTCAAGGTTAGTTTTTTTTTCACTTCTTGCATTTGTTTCTTTGGAGATTTCTCTTTCAATTTTTGTATTGTGGAGACCTTCGAAGAAATCACAGTTGCTACCATATATTCTCTAATTTGATCTTCTAATGAGTCCTTGAATTTTGTAACTTCTTTCCTAGGATAAAAAATAGGTGATGTTATTCTATGACTTGAAATAGTTAGCTCCATGTCATGAGTACACGTAGCTAATTCTTTCGAAGTTCGGGGCTTAATTCCTTAGAAGATATATACAAGGCCCCAATGCATCTCTTGAAAGCAAACTTAACCGTAAAAGTTTCAAAAAGTTGGTTCTTGTAATCAAAGATCAATCTTTGCTAGCGATTTATGTAGTCCATTACAGTCTCAGCTTTACTTTGTTTTGTGTTTGTAAACTCCATCATGCTGATTGTACGACGAGTGCTGTAGAAATAATTTAGGAACTAACTTTTTAGTTGCTTCCAATAATTAATTGATTAAGACTCTAAGTCCGTATACCAATCAAAGGTGTTGCCTTTTATAGAGCAAACAAACTGCTTGACAATAAGATCACCATGTGTGCCAGCTCTACTACAAATTTCAACAAAATGAGCAATGTGTTGCCTTGGATTTTCCTTTCCATCAAATTGAGGAAACTTTGGCAATTGATATCCAATTGGCATCGGTAAACCACCAATTCACTTAGAATACGGCTTTGAGTATCCTACAAGACTTTGTGATTACCGCCATATTGTGCCTTGATGGTGTTTGCAATCATATCTTGCAGTTGTTGAACTGTTAGAGTGGCAACCAAAGTAGACTGCTTCTCTTCTTTTGATTTAGTCTTGACAGCTGACTCATCGACAATCTTATTTTATAGAGTAAAACCGGATGGACGACCAGGGTTGTGGCTCTATTCTCCAGGGGTGAAAGACTCTAACTTGTTCATCAATTGAGTGATTTGAAGATCTTTATCCTCAAAAGATTTATTTAGAACTTCAATGGTTGTTCCATCATTGCGAACTTCTCATCCATATTAGTTGCATCAACCATCAAGGCATTGACCTTTGTTAAAACTGGAGAATCAGTAAAATCTTCATATTCACTTAAATTGACTCCAGTTTAAGAGAACTCATCAGATAGCAAGGACGTTAAATTGCGCCCAGGAGTTGTAGTTTTAGCCGCTATATGAGATTTGATCTTTTTTGCCTTCTCCAAAGAAGTGAAGTATTCAGATCTGTCCTAACCATTGACCTTAACTTGTACCGAGTGAGTAGACCAACATGGCTCATCAGATGTGGCAGTAACAGAGTTCTTGCATGAGACATCTTTAGTATTTTTGAAGTCCATAACAATAATTAAATTTGATTTATAGGAAGAAGAGGTGAAAAGCAAAAATAGTCCCACTGGGTGTGCCAAAATTTGTTTGCAACAAATTTTTGTAGTGTTGAAAATTAACTACAAGCAAAGATAAAATAAACAAAAAGAGTAATTTTATTTAAATGAATCTTGTGAGTCCAATTCTGTTGTTTTCTTGATTCTTCTCTCCTAAGCTTTTTTCATGGTTTGAGGGCCTTTCATAGTGTATTCTCAAATATAGGATGATTTAAACCTCTTAGAATTACGTTTGGATCTCCAAGACTGTTAGAAAACACTTTATCTTGTGAGTTGATCTCCAGGAAAAACTCTGTTAGTTAATTCTTTAAAGAGTTCTGTAGTCTATGAAGAAGATTTCCCCAATGCTTGTAGAATGACCTCAAAAAATTATATAACCCTCCTATTTATAGTTATAGGGGGTAGGCAGTCCAAGTGATAAATAATGTCTTCTGCCTCTTCTGATTGGTCTATTCAGTTCTCAAGATTATAAAAAATATTGTGTGATAAGATTACTTGTGATTGGCCACAAATATGTCATTTGGGACACTTACCAATGTTTCATTGGCTGTTGAACTTGACTTGGCTTGCCACATTTTTAAACGGGTGGCCTCGTCTTATTGGTCTTTAATTTGACTGGGATGCCATGTCACTTGATAAGTGGCATGAGTTTGGGCTTAAAGATGAGAATGAACTTATTATTTTTACTGCCTAAAATAATTTTAGACCCAATAAAATATGAATCAAATTTAAATTTTATATTAATTTGAACCAATAAATTTTATGTGTCTACAATATATAATCTAAGTTGTGTGTTAGAAAATTTATACTCTTAACGCATAGTTCTAAATAATAATATTCATCTTACATCACTCCCAAAAAGTATATTAATTCTTAAACACATTAATGACAATTTGGATTGGTTAGCTACTGCAGATGTATGGTGTGTCGTGTAGCATATGTGGTACTATACATTAAACACATTGATGACAAGTTTCTTTTGAGTTATACAAATAGTTCAAACTATGTGCTAGAGAAGAAAATTTTGAGACCAAAAAAATAAATATATAATCAATACAAGAAAAATATTGCAACAATCAATTTATAGATTTCAATATGTAAGTGTTACAATCTCTATGAATCCTCTGATTTGCCTTTTCAAATATAAATTTAAGGGCTTAAATCTTGATCTTGAATTTGAACTTAATTTGTTGATTTGAGGGACTTGATCTTGAATTCAAGGGCTTTTGATCTTGTTCTTGAATATTGTGGTCTTGATCTTG
Organism: Capsicum annuum; assembly: GCF_002878395.1. NCBI lineage: Eukaryota > Viridiplantae > Streptophyta > Magnoliopsida > Solanales > Solanaceae > Capsicum > Capsicum annuum. The sequence continues at coordinate 70,820,265 of NC_061113.1, read as the reverse complement.
AATCTTGATGAACTTGATTTGAATGCTTGAGCTTAGTAGAAAAATTGCGGCGTTTGATCCATGATTTTTCTCTTGCTTTATGTTAGATTTCTTGGGCTTTTTTTCTGAATTATGAGACCCCTATTTATAGTTGTGGAAAGGGAAGAGTAATGATGAACATGGACTTTCTTTGACCAATCAGATTTAAGTGACATGACACCTTTTATGGGCTTTTGATTTCACTAGGCCTGCTGCATTATTTTGACATGTGACATAGTCCTATTGTCTCTTTCACTTGACTTGGCATGCCACATCGTTTGACACGTGACACTTGCATGGGCTTCTAGAATATGATAATAGCTTGTGCTTAGCAAAGTGGATCATCATTTATAACTCAAATCAATTGACTAGCCCAATAAAAATTAGACTTTAATTAAATCCATTCATGTTTGGACTTAAATAATTAATCCAATTATCTTAATCTTCCATATTTATTTAGGATTCATCTATTTTAAATTTAACATAATCCAAATTTCATACGGATTTCAATTTAATAAAATTTCATTGCCCACAAAATTCCCCCTACTTCAAGACTTGTCGAGATATTTAATCTTTTTGAGACTGGAAGTATGATTTATTTAAACATGCTTCCTTCATGCTTCAAAGATTTCCATAAAGCTGAACTATGCAATTTACATATTGATATTGCCGCTCAAAAAATCTCTTATTTTTCATGCATCTCTATACGTAAGACCCGTTGGTGAGGCATGACATCCCATTCCAAATAGATTTTGAAAAACTTTTTACTGCCTTACTTAACCAAAAACAAAACTCTTCCAATTTGAATTTATATTGGAGAAGGAAACAACTCCCAATTTGAATTTGTATGGGAGAAGAAAATAACTTCCAATTTGAATTTGGAAATGGAAACTCATCCAATTTGTATTGACGAAGGAAATAACCTCCAATTTGAATTAGTATTGGAGAAGGAAATAACCCCCAATTTGAATTTGTGTGGGAGAAGGAAACAACCTCCAATTTGAATTTGTATTGGATATGGGAGCTCTTCCTATTTGAATTTACATTGGAGAATGAAACATCCATCCTACAACACTATAAAAGGATGTAGGTTTTCCACTTTTTCAATATCAATTTTTGGGTTTTCAAGCCATGAACAATATGGAGGTAATTTCCCCCCCTTCTGCTTTTGTTTTATTTTCGTCACTTTTTTTTAGCACAATATTTTCGTGGTAGAAAATTCATATATTATTGTAGGAATATCAAAATCAAGAACCGTTTGTATTCCAGAAACTAAACTTTGAGATCTATAAAATATCCAAAATTCAGCTTTAAATTCCTTCAATATAACTCTTGATAATTTTTTGAATGTAGCCCTGAATTTTATCATGCTGAAAATTTCAGATCTGCGCATCTTTATTAAAACTTTCATACCTTGAAGCAGAAATGACGAAATTACAAGCCGATTGATTATTCTAAAACTAGATACAAAGATCTACAAGATATCTAAAATTCATAATTTAATACCTTTGATATTTTTGTAGGTATTATCCCGAAATCAGTAGTGAGTTTTAATGTACCAACAATTTTAGATTTGTATGATGACACCAAAAATTTTATATCTCATTGTGGGAGTATCAAAATCATGATCCGTTTGATTCGATAGATGCCGAAAACATGCATATATAGAATATCCAAGATTTGAATATTAACACTTCTTGGATTGTTCTATACAAATTTTTTGAAGTCGATCCTATATTCTGTTCGGCGGAAGATTCTAGATTTGCATCGCCTCACCAAATCATTTATATCATGATATGGGACCATCATAATCAAAGGGGGTTTTGATTGCTTCAAACTAGATTTTGAGGGATTTATCCTCATCAAGGCATCTTGTCTCAATTAAAGTTGGTGATATACAACTTCCAAGATCGCAACGCTCTGACAGGTAACATCCTTTCTATTTGTGTTTTTACTTTCTTTCTTGTTTCCCCCTTTTTTACAGGGTTGAAACAAATAACAATATGCAACAATCGACTTAGGGTGCGATAGTTTAACTTCACCTGTGTACACTCTAAGACCGACCAATTTTAACTTTAGGACGGTGGCTATGCAATAATCGGCTTATGGTGCGAGAGTTTAACTTCACCTCCGTACACTCTAAGACTGACCAATTCGACTTCTAGATGGTGACTATGCAACAATCGCCTTAGGGTGCGAGAGTTTAACTTCACCTTCGTACACTCTAAGAATGACCAATTTTGACTTCAAGACGGTGGCTAAGCAACAATTGGCTTAGGGTGCGAGAGTTTAACTTCGCCTCTATACACTTTAAGACCGACTAGTTCGACTTTAAGACGGTGGCTATGAAACAATCGGCTTAGGGTGCGAGAGTTTAACTTTGCCTTTGTACACTCTAAAACTAACCAATTCAATTTCAAGACCATCCCTTTACATAAAAAATCCACTAGAATACCAGCTTAAGGTACAAATCTTATCCACCTTAACGCATGAAAGTTTTGATATCCCTTTAAGGATAAAAACGTAAGAGGACAGCTTAAGGTGCAAATGGACAAATCTTGTCCACCTTAAAGCATGGACATTTTGATATCCGTTTAAAGATAAACCCATGAGAGACCGACTTAAGGTGCAAAGGGACATATCTTATCCACCGTAAGGCATGGAAATTTCTATATCCTTTTAAGGATAAACTCGTGAGAGGCCAACTTAAGGTGCAAAGGGAAAAATCTAGTCCACCTTAAGGCATGAAAATTTTGATATCATTTTAAGAATAAACTCGTGAGAGGCAAGCTTAAGGTGCAAAGGGAAAAATCTTGTACACCTTAAGGCATGAAAATTTCAATACCCTTTTAAGGATAAATCCGTGAGAGGGCAACTTAAGGTGCAAAGGGATAAATATTGTCCACCTTAAGGAATAAAAATTTAGATATCCTTTAAGGATAAACTTGTTAGAGGCCAACTTAAGGTGCAAAGGGACATATCTTGTACACCTTAAGATATGGAAATTTCAATATCCTTTTAAGAATAAACCAGTGAGAAGCCAGCTTAAGGTATAAAGGGACAAATCTAATCCACCTTAAGGCATGAAAATTTTTGATATCCTTTTAAGGATAAACCCGTGAGAGGCCAGATTAAGGTGCAAAAGGACAAATCTTGTCCACCTTAAGGCATGTAAGTTTCAATATCCTTTTAAGAATAAACCCATGAGAGGCCAAGTTAAGGTGTAAAGGGATAAATTTTGTCTGCCTTAAGGCATGGAAATTTTGATATCCTTTAAGGATAAACTTGTTAGAGGCCAGCTTAAGGTTCAAAGGGACAAATCTTGTCCCCCTTAAGGCATAAAGATTTTGAGATCCTTTTAGTTGTGGGCTTGGAGAACTTTAGCATTCCAAATCCCATTGAAGGAACTCTTTTTCTTTTTGATGAGTTGCCCCCAATGAGTCACAAATATTTGAAGTTAGTCCAAAATTTAATTAGAATAATTTCATACTTGGTGTTTATTTGGCGGATACTGTAGGAACATATTTTTTTGAAACTCATGCAACTAAACTCAAAATGAGATTCCAAGAGCCTACGTAATTTAGTAAAGAGGACCAAGTTGCGGCGTAGTTTTGGTGAATATTTTTTTAGGTCCTAAATTTCGCCTAGGCTAACTCTTTCGAGGTTTTCAACCTAGTGAACTTCTTTATTTATTTATTTTTTTAAGCCGTACATAGTTTTTACTCTTGCGGGCCAGGAGTGGACATGCACTTTATACTCGTGCCTTAAGGAGTGTCATCTTCCTTCAAGGATAGTACTTCTTCGAGAACTTGGCATTAATAGGACCAATCTTCACACTATCTGCATCGATAAGCTTGTAAGATCTATTTGGATATACCTCTTGTACGACATATGGTCTATTCTACTTTAGGGTGAAATTCCTCCAGACTTATGAAAAGTAATAATGGGCCTTCTCACGGCAAGAACTTGATCTCCAACTTGGAAGCACCTCAATCAAACTCTTTTATTGAAAGAACAAGATAGACGGGCTTGGTAACATTCATGATTTTCTTGAGCCTCCAGCCTTTTTTCATCAAGAGTTCTAACTATGCAAGACACAATTTAGCATTTTTTTTCATCAGTGAGTTCTTCTTGAATAGCTAGTCTTAAAGAAGGTATTTGACGCTCAAGTGGCAGGATGGCTTTGACTCCAAAATCAAGCGCGTATAGAGTTGCTTGCATTGGAGTGTTATAATTCATTCTATATGCCCACAAAGCTTCTTCCATTCACTCATGCCAGTCTTATTTAGACTTGGAGATGACTTTCTTCAATAGATTGCATAAAGTCTTATTAAATGCTTCAGCTAGACCATTTGCGGCGGCATGATATATAGAAGACTTGCGCTGCTTGAAACCAAAGAGGTCACAAATCTTATTCATGCTGCTTGAAACCAAAGAAATCACAAATCTTATTCATCATCTTGTTATCAAATGGCTTGCCATTGTCGGTTATTTTATATTGAGGGATTTCGAAGCGGTAATTATATTCACTCGGATGGAATTCACAACATTCTCCTTCTTTACTTCTTTGAGAGCAACAACTTTGGCTTATTTTGAGAAGTAATCTGTTGTGGCTAAAATGTATAAGTCTCCACCAGAAGATTTTTCTAATGGACCAACAATATCCATTCCCCAAGCATTGAATGGCCAATATGTTATAGTTGGGTGTAATACTTAAGGAGGTTGATGTATAAAATTCACATGGAATTGGCAATCTTTTCATCTTCTAGCATAGTCCTAATAATCTTTCCCCATCGTTGACCAATAATATCCCATCCTTTTAATGTGAAAATGGAGCTTTGGTCCAGACTGATGCAATCTACAAACTCCCGAGTGCGCTTCTTACAAAGCTTGAATTGCTTCTTCCCCTCCAAAACACCATAAAAGTACTTCTTTAAATAATCTTCTGTACAGTGTGTCCTTATAGTAAAGGAAGCGAGGTACACGACGGCGGATGTCAATCCTTCTTCTTGGATCTTCTGGAAGTATTCCATAACACAAATAGTCAATGATAGGTTGTCGTCAATCTTTCTTTGTAGCTTTAGACATGAAAACGAGGTATTCAACTTTATTTTCTATATCCTCATCCTCATTCAATGGCGGTACTACCCATTCTTAGTGGATAGTAACTCACGTTTGATTTTGGATGAGTTAGGGTTGAGGCTAAAGAAGCTAAGGCATCAGCTTGCTTATTTTCTTTCCTTGGTACATGCTGGAGGGTTACTTTACCAAGCCACCATATTAACTTCTGCATAATCATGATATGGTTGTAGATCAGGATTTTTGACTTCACAGCTTCCCAAAAGCTTCTTGATCACCAATTGGGAGTCACCAAAGACTTGCAATTGTAGTTGCTTCATGTCTATAGCCATCTCAAGTTCGAGTATTAACACTTGATATTCCGCAACATTATTGGAGCAGTGATTTGTCAAGGTAAAAGAGTATGGGATAACCTCCTTGTGGAGTGATAAACACTATTCTAGCACCAGTTCCATCTCGATTCACAACACCATTAAAGTACATTTTCTATAGGGATTTAATTTCAACAACCATTAGATCTTCATTAGGAAGTTCATTGCTCAGTTCCCAATCATCAGTTATCAGGTGGTCTGCCAAGACGTCAGCCAATGCTTTTCCCTTTACAACCTTTTGGGGAATATACATAATCTCAAATTATTGAAATTAAAGGTACCATCTTGCAAGTTGGTCACTAAGGACTGGTTTTGATATTAAAAACTTGATGGGATTCTCCCCAGACACAAGATGAACAACATGAGCCTGAAAGTAGTTCTTCATCTTTTGAATTAAGAAAGCCAATGCCAAATACAACTTTTTGATTGGAGAATACTTTAGCTCATTTGGTGAAATCATTCTGCTCAGTTAGTAAAGAGAGTTTTCTTTGACGTCACTATTTTCTTCAGCCAGTATTGCTCCAACTGACCTCTCTTATACCGCGATGTAGAGTATCAATGATTTCCCAGGTATGGTTAACGCAAGAACTGGTGGCTTCATTAAGTATAACTTGATACTCTCAAAGGCATTGCTACAATCTTGGTCCCATTCAAAGGGATTGTCCTTCTTCATGAGATGACTAAATGGTTGACATTTTTTAGCCAGGTTTGAGATTAACCTCCTTAAATATGTTAGCCTTCATTGAAGGCTTTTTAACTCATGAATGTTTCGAGGCTCGAGAATCTTTATAATTACATAGACCTTGGATTAATCAATTTTAATTCCTCGGTGTCACACAATTAAGCCAAGAAACTTTTCGAAAGTAACTCCAAAGGCACACTTTAATGGATTCATCCTAAGTTGATATCTTTGAAGTAACTCTAACACCATTCTTAGGACTTTTAAGTGGCCATATCTCTTTCTTGACTTCACCACTAGATTATCCATGTAGCATTCAATATTTTTATGGAGCAGGTCATCAAAGATATTTTGTATAACCCTTTGATAAGTGGCACCGGCATTCTTCAAATGAAAAGGCATCACTTTGTAGCAATAAATACCTTTGGGCATATGAAATACATTGAGTTCTTATTCTTTGGTGCCTTGAGTATTCCATTGTAGTCGAATGAACCATCCATGAAGGACATTGCCTTATAACCATTGGTAGCATCTATCATCAAATCTAGTATGGGGATTGGAAAGTCATTCTTAGGGCAAGCGTTATTAAGATCCCAAAATTTGATACAAACATAAATTTGGCCATTCTTTTTCCATACTGGAACAATACTTGAAATTCACATGGAATATTTGACTTCGCAAATAAAGCCAGCTTCAATGAGTTTGTTAACTTTATTTTCAATCAATAGAACCAACTCTGGCCTAAAGCACCTTTGGTCTTAGTTAATAGAATAAGCCCTGTTCTTGACCGCCAACTGGTGGACTGCTACTTTTGGATCTAAGATAGATATTTCTTTGTAACTCCAAGTGAAGACATCCATATATTCTTTGAGTATGTCCATATAAGTGATTTCCTCCTCCACTTCTAAAAATGTACTCAGGAAAGTTGGTCTTGGGTCTTCATTGGTTCTAAGATTAACTTTTTTCAAGGGATCTATTGTGAATTTTACTCCTTCTTTAGGTTGTGACGGAGCATCTCCAACATCTTCCTCCTCTTAAGGATCATTGTCATTGGTGGATATGTGGTAACACTAGAAAATGTCTTCCATCTCTTCATCGACCTTTATTTGGGATGAGATCTTATTCCCATTTTAGGTTATAACATGATATAAAGAGCCAACACTTTATTCATCTTCCTCATGCTTCTTGGTATAAACCACGGTATAAGCTTTAGGTTTTAACACCTCATTGCATGAAACCATAAGTTCTGTCTGTCGCCTCATTCTAGAAGGAACAAACTTTGGAAATCCTTTTGGATTTTGAGTGAAGAATGCATTATCATGCTATGACGACTTCTCTGATGCTTGTTTCTTTTCTTCTCATTTAGAGGTCCCAACCTTTTAAACACATAAGTTCTTGTAGTTGATTCTTTAAGTGGGTCAAAGACAGAAGGCCTTTTGTTAGATACAATAGACTCTTCTTCTACAATGATATAATTGCTAACTGCCCTTCTATGGAGATGTGAATTGAAGGTGGATGCGTGTATCCTAGGCCTTCATGTGCCTGCCTAATTGTACCTTTCGATGGAAGTTTACCCAACCTTGATGGCTAATTAGGATTATATCTATCATTTACAAATATCTTGTATGCATTTGGATTGAAGCCCTCTTTTGTATGCTTTGTAGGGAGCGTCATATCTTGTGGCGGATTTTGAGCCATAGACTCTCCAAGTAGTATTGAGGATAGATTTATTGCGTCAATCCTCCTGATAGATAAAGTTAGCTGCTTTAGCATATTATCTTGGGCATCAGATGAGTGATATTTCTCTCTCTTTACCTTTGATACATAGGGAAAAATAGGAGTTGCCTTCTTTTTCGTAGGTGCGATGCTTTCTTTATTCGAAATGAAGAGGGGCTTATTGGTGGTCACTTTTTTGACAGTCACCGCGACCTTCCTAGATGCAAGATCATCACACTTGGTCTTGGTGACATCTTCAAACCTTTTCTCATTCACAACATGTTTCTTTAAGTAGAATTTTGCATCGGTAAAGTGTGACTCAGCTTCAGTGAATGGCTTATCTTCGACAACTATCTTTCTTTCAACTCCAACTTCAAGGTACTTCAAACATTGATATTAAGAGGATTAGATAATTTTGTTCTCGTGTACCCAAGTCATACCAAGTAATATATTGTATGAAGTTTTGGCATCGATCACATGCATCAATGCATTAGATTGAAAATTATCCATATGAATCCTCAACTTGACAAATCCCATGGCCCTCTGGCCTCCTTGGTTCATTATATAACTTTTAGCCAATTCGTCGAGAGTGATGCCAAGTTTCTTTATTATACAGATAGGCAGGATATTAACTCCAGATCCCTTATCAATCAAGATTTTATTTATCTTCTTTCCTAAAATTTGACCTACCATGTACAAGGTACGATTGTGTAGGGTTCCTCCAAGCAGAAGATTCTTATTTGTAAATATGATTTTTGTATCACATACATATGCCTCTTGTACAAGAGTTTCAGCATGTTTTTCAGAATATGAAGGAACTTCTATTGGTAGATTTTCACCCTTTTTGACCCTCTTTGGTAGTATTAAAACAAGATGCCTCAAGGTTGACTTGAGCAGTCTTTGCAAGAAACCAACTTGGTGAGAATTCTTCCAACGTTACTGGATAGCGTGGTTTTTGGTGGTGAAGCTCCATTACCCTTGCTTTCTTTGGAAGTTCAACCAACCTCTGTTACTTTGGTTTATTTACCATCCTCTTTCTAGTTGGCTGCTCAGACGACTCTGTTCGTAAACTCATCTTCTTGCATCTGCGCCTAGGCACCAGAGTCCAACTTTCGTTATCACCTTTATTAACTAAATACCTGTCAAACTCTAATAGTTTCTTATTATGTTCTTCAACATATATTTAGACTGGATCGATCTAGCCAAAAGTGATAGATATTTGATGAGAACTGGCCATCTCATCATCGAAGAAGATCTTCTTCTCATTTTCCAGTTGCATGACTTTGTTTGTAAAGACAAAGCACTTTTCCAGAGGGTCTATGATATTTCCAATAATTAGGGTCATTGGTCCTTCCAACTATGTTTGGATGCTTCATCTATGGGAGTTCAATGAGCTTATGCTCAAGGAGTTCGTAAAAAATCTCAGCAACATCAGAACAAGGAAGGGATTTTCCTTTTCTTGTATCTCCTTTAAAGTTTTCTGATTTGGACGTGCTCCAGAAGTCATCTTCACACTTTTCTTCTTGCTCACCTTCGTGGTGACCTTCATAGGAGACATGTCAGTATTCATAGATTGTCACACTGGGCATGCCAGAATTTGTTGGACAATAAAATTTTGAGACCAAAAAATAAATATATAATCGAGACAAGAAAAATATTGCAACAATCAATTTATTTATTAATTTCAATATATGAGTGTTACAATCTCTATGAATCCTCTGATTCGCCTTTTCAAATATAAATTCAAGGGCTTAAAGCTTGATCTTGAATTTGAACTTGATTTGTTGATTCGAGGGACTTGATCTTGACTTGTGCTTGAATTCAAGGGCTTTTGAGCTTGTTCTTGAATATTGCGGTTTTGATCTTGAATCTTGATGAACTTGATTTGAATGCTTGAGCTTTGTAGAGAAATTATGACGTTTGATCCACGAGCTTTCTCTTGCTTCTTGTTGTAGTTCTTGGGGTTTTTTTTCTGAATTATGAGACCCCCATTTATAGTTGTGGAAAAGGAAGAGTCATGATGAATATGAACTTCCTTTGACCAATCAGATTTAAGCGACATGACACCTTTCATGGGCTTTTGATTTCACTAGTCCTGTTGCATCATTTTGACATGTGGCATGGTTTTATTGGCTCTTTTACTTGACTTGGCATGCCACATCGTTTGACATGTGGCGTTTATTTGGGCTTCTAGAATATGACAATATCCTGGGCAAAGTGGGCTCATTATTAATAACTTAAATCAATGGGCTAGCCCAATAAAAGTTGGACTTTAATTAAATCCATACATGTTTGGACTTAAATAATTAATCTGCCAAATTTATTTGTGATTAATCTATTTTGAATTTAACATAATTCTAATTTCGTATGAATTTCAATTTAATAAAATTTCATTGTCCACACTATGTAAAATACATATTATTAGTACTTCTATTTTAAAAGATTTATGACCGTCAAAATGGTAGGATTAAATGTTAATCACATTTTTTTCAATAATTAGCAGTTCTACGATTAATTAAAAACATAAAAAGGTCCATATAAAATATAGGGTTTTATTATTCTGCATCATAGAAATATGACCAATTAATTTCTACATTAATTAGTTTCATTTTTTTTCAAATTGGTGTTATAAGTTTTTTTCTTCAGAACTATGTTGGTAACTTTTGATTTTTCTTGTGTATGTGAAAAAGGAGTCCTAAAAGATATGATAAGTGGAGAAGAGAAAATATTTGTGATTTTTCTAATTGGTAGATAGTTTATGGCAGGAGGAATTATATAAGTGTTTTTTAAAAAAATTAATGTTGGTAAGTTATTATTTTTTGTGTTTATGAAAGAGAAGTACTGTAAGAGATGGTAAGTTGATACAAGACAAATTACAAAAGTCAAAAAACACACGAAAATGAGGGAAAAACAATGGAAAATGAGATAAACACGTAACAGATAAAGGGATAGAAAGATAGATAGATAGACACAAATGATAAGAAAAAGGACAGCTGAAAGATTTATCAAATCCAATGACCTTCCTTAATATTACCACGAGCACCTAACTCCTTCGTAGACCTCAAGGGAATCGATTCCCAAGCAATCTTTGTTTCTAAACAAGGTATCAACACAAGCTAATCCAAGCTTGCCTCACACTCTCAATAGAGTTTACATTCATAATTCATCAAAATCTCCCTACTAAAATTAAAAGAAGTTTTATTTATAGTCTAGGCTAAGTTATTATATCATATGGGCCCCAAAGTAATCCATTTAGGAAAGACAAACACATAGAAGCCCACTAGGCACATGCTTGAGCATATGGGGCGCACATGGCGTGCATCCCAAGGGTGTAGTGGGCTATTTTGACCCTCTCTAGTGGATCTAGAGTGGGTTGGGTGCACCTCCAAAGTGGATAGGGAGCATTTCCTCTTCCGGGGGCTTTCTAGCCCTATTTTACCTTCCATTGAACTCTCTAACGTCCCTTGAGTCTCTTTGATCATTATAATCATCCAATGGATACCTTTTGATAGCCATCAATAATTTTACAACTATTATTTGACCCGTAAGCATTCTCTCTAGCAACCCGGAGGCTATTTGACTTGTAACATAAGTGGAAAAGAGAAAAAATATTGATGATTTTATTTCCTGTTGGTAGATATTTTTTTCTTGTGTATGTTAATAAAGAAGTCCTAAAACATATGGTAGGGGGAAAAAAGAGCCTAGATTTATTACCTACCCAGTCCTCAAATTAGAGGCTAAAAAATTACTTGATTAATGGGAAAACAAACTACCAGATTTAACGTATTTGGATCTCTTGTTCAGGGTTAAACATGTATCTCACAAGACCAGTCTCTGTGGCTCTTCTTAAAAGTGATGGTTGAAAAATGACTTGTATTATAAAGTAGCTAGCATTTATGAGTTACCGATGATATATCACACGTAACTATAATAATTTTCTGCCAACTTCTTTATTAAGTTATATGTTATTGATCATTCACACACGTAGTAGTTGTTCTGGTTGTTCTTCTTAAAAGTGATGGTTGAAAAATGGCATGTATCATACAGTAGCTAACATTTATGTGTTAATAACGAATATATCACATGTAACTATGTATAGTTTTCTGCCAGCTTCTTTATTAAATTATATGTTATCAATCACTCACATTGTTCGAATTGATAAAGCAACGGACGATGGAGTCATCTATATTGTCACCGACATAATTATTACAAAATTTTGCAAAGCACTAAATAAGATAGTCAAGACAGAGAAGTAGGACTATATGAAAGAGATATAAAGTAGACTATCACATAGTGAATAAAATTCCCACCATGAAAGTTGTGGATGCCACCAACCGTTACGTTCTCCAAGAGGCTCGCATTCTTGGCTTGGATTTCAAAATTCAAAAGAGTCTGCTTCTTTCAGGTTCTTGTTTTAATTATTCATATTAATGGAGAGCTAAAACTTTTAATTGTCACTCAAAAAATGAAAATTTTCATTCTAGTCAATGGTGTTTGATAAGGTGTAATGCACAATTACTAAGGATGATGAAACATTAGTTTCCTATGTTAGATCCAGAGTGCAGTATGATAATTCTCAGAGTCTTATGAATGAACGAATATACTGCCTCACATATTAAAGCCATAGTATTATGTCCTCAACACATTGCAAGAGAATATTTGATGTCTAGATCTTGAAATTGATTAATTGAGAAAAGTATATGACAATAACTTGTGTATTTAAAATGATAGAATTATAAAGTTTAAACAAATTTTAGTTTAATATATCGAGAACTTTTAGGAGAAGATTTGTTATTTTATTTACTCCATCCGTCTCAAATTACCCGTCCCAAATTTTCTAATTTGATTTCTCATTTTACTTGTCTTTTTTCATTAATCAAGAAGAGACATTTTTTTTTTCATGTTTTACCTTTTGCATTAATTACTTTTTCTTCAAATTAAAATGTAAACACCATTTAATAGGGGTACTATGGTAAACTAGACATGTTATTAATTATTTTTTCTTTATCAACGAGCTATTTCAATTTGGGATGGGTAATTTAGGACGAGGGAGTAATTAGGTATATAAAATCAATGTTCACGCATGAAATATATTTTTTATTTAATAACTTTAATACAACATTTTAATATAATATTTGTACAAAAAGCCTTTATTTTATCCCATATCATATGTATATAACGTCAAAAAAATTATATAAATTTGAATATAATTGATGCAATTTATCGGAGGCACAAAGTAGATTTTTTTTTGTGAGAACCTAGATCTATTCCTATGGTGTGTCTGATATGAAGGAAATTATTTTCCTAGAAAATATTTTCTTGGAAAATAAGTGGTTTTCTTATTTAAGTTTTGATGTTTGATTAGTAAGAAAAAAATATTGTGCCAAGAGCATTTAGTTATAATCTAAAAAAAAAAATACTTGTGATATGGGACTCGACCTGAGACCTTGATTACCGACCCAACACAGGACCGACTTCCGTCCTAACTCAAGATCTAAATACCAACCTTTACACCTAACTATTGTCTCTCGACCCCGATCATAGATCTAACTCTCGACCTGAGATTTGGGATCTAAGGTTTGACCTTGACCTAGGACTTGACTTTCAATCATGATCCCAATACCAACTCATGATCTGACTATCGATCCTGAACCCACTTCTATAACTCTCGATTGAGGACCTTACTTTGACTCCCAAACTAAGTCTTGACCCTAACACTGGACCTAACATTAATCCAAGATTTTCCTACACCAACTCTCAACTTAAACCTAACCCGGACTCCTAAACTGAGACCTAATCTTGACTCAATTCTCGACTTGAGACTGCCTCGACTATTGATTCTTGATCCAACTCTTGATCTAGAACTCGAGCTCAGCTTTTGACTCCCAACTTTATTTCCTAACTGCTGACTCAAGTCCTGACTCCTGACACTGGACCTAATTCAACCTCGATACCTGACTCGAGATCTGACTTCCAACCTAAGTCCCGAAACCCAAATCTGACTCCTAATACATGACCAAATCCTAACTCCTAACTCTAAAATAGAACCTTACCTCGACTCCCTATACATTATCTGACTATAACTCCTAACCTTGGATTCGACCCTGATTCCTGATTTTGGATTGACTCCCGAATCAAGATCCAGCCCTAACTCTTTATCGAGGTTGGAACTTTTTTAGGTTGACAATTGGGAGTTGGGGTCGAGATACTAGAGTTAGGTATCAAGTTGAGGTTAAGGTTGGCGTTAGATTTAGAGTTAAACATCTGGAGTCTGGTCAAGATAGGACCTTGATTCCTCTAATGTGGTTGAGTCTCGAGTTGATGTTAGGAGTTATTTTCGAATTAAGGTTGAGGTCAGCTTGGGTCAAGTCTTGGATCCTGAGTGGAGGTCAAAAGCTAGGCGTCGAGACTAGTTAAGGTTCGGAGTTAGTTCTTGAGTCAAGGTTGGATCCTGGGTCGAAAAAAATACTCGATACACGCGCAATACACATACACTAAATTAGTAATATGTTAAAAGCATGAGCTCTAAAAGTTTAAAGTAACATTATTAAAATATCCTAATCATTAATGTCTAATTAGCTTAACCACCGCCTGTCAAAATTAACTAAGGATGTTTGGTTTTGAACTATTGCTCCTCTAGGTATTGTTGGGTTATGAGTCTTTTTTCCTTCCTATGTTGATAAATAAAGCGCAATTTAGACCAACCCAATTTTTCTTATAGGTCCACTTCTGTGGGTCATATATATAGACCTTTTTAGGTCTTATTTCACTATCCACAATAGAGTTTTAAGCAACCAAATATAGAGATAGAGTGCATATTTTTGCCTTAAAATTTCAGCCATAACAACCAACTTCAAATTGCGATTTCTATTTCATTTCTTGTCCAATTGAGATGATTTTTGCATAGCTTGTTCTTATTATCTCAATATTTGATTAGGAACTAATGAAGTTGAATTTGGTGGCCTGTAGCTTCTGTTTTTCATCCATGAACAATAGCTACATTTTATGTTATTTTTTCCTTTTATTTCTCTAGTTTTTTGGTATTATGGTTTATATATTATTGCTCGTTGTCTGGAACTTGTTTGGTGGCTATTTTGGTGGACATTATTGTAAATCTTGGTGATTATAGATTGTGGTTAATTATTGATTTGAATAATGGAGGAAAATATAAGCAAGATGGTAATGGTAGTAATTATCATACTTGGAAAGGCAAGATGAAAGATTCCTATTTGTCAAGAAAATGTATTTGCCCTGTGTTTGTGTCTAATAAACCTCAGTCCATGACAAACGAGGAGTGAGAATTTAAGCATCTACAAGTTTGTGGTTATAGCAGACAATGGGTTGATGATAATGTTAGAAATCATATTGTGAATAAGACACATACTAAAAGTTGTAGGACAAGCTTGAAACATTATATTCTTTGAAGATGGACAATAATAAGTTGTTCTTGCATAAACAATTGATGAATATCAGGTAAAAAGTGGGAAGTCCAGTTTTTGATATTATAAATAGTTTCAAGGTGTTCTTAACCAACTATTAGTAATGGGTATAAAGTTAGATAAAGAAATTTAAGGACTTTAGCTTCTTAATACTCTGCCAGACTCTTAGGAAACTCTGCGAGTTTCTTGGACTAATTCTGCTCCCAATGGTGTTGTAACTATGGAATATGCTAAGAATGATGTCTTAAATGAAGAGATGAGAAGAAGATATCATGCCTCATTATGTTCACACTCTGATGTTTGGGTTACTGAAGATAGGGGAGAAACAAGTCTAGGGTCCGAATCACAGAGATAAAAGTAGAAGCAAATCGAAGTCTAAATTCAAGAATGTTACATGTGACTATTGCAACAAAAATAAGCATATCATGAAATATTTTCACAAGAATTAGAGAGATATGAGATGACAAAAGAAATAAGACGATAATGAAAATCGTGTTGGTATTGTTGCTAATGCCGTGGTGAGAATATCATTAATCTTATTTGTGATAAGTCTAGCTGATTTGTGGATTTTTGTGCTACTTCTCAAGTTACACCAAAGAAGAAGTTATTTTCTTCTTATACTCTAGAAAATTTTAGAATATTGAAAATAGGCAATAATGATGAAGTTGAAGTACTAGACATTGGTATTGTTTGTTTGGAAAGTACTAATGGGCCCCGATGTGTGTAGTCGCATGAACTGGAGATACCATATGAGTAGGGGATTCCCAAGTACCCTCTTATCTCTATGATACATATGTACAAGTGTACTTAGGGGATTCCCGTATATCCCGTAAGTATCATAGATGATCGCCATGACCGATCCTTATGTTGATAAATATGATTTTTCAATGTTCGTCCATTGGACTCCCACCTTCACAGTTAGTTATCACACCCAGCCATTATTGCCCAATTAAAACCATTACCACACAACTAAGACACCAATTTCATTATTTATTAATCAAGGTTATAGGTAGTGGTATCCTCATACTGACTATAGCTTACAAGCAATGTCCTTAGTAAAACTTAGGGGATTCCCATGTACCCTATAGGTTACATTATTTAGTTCACTTGGGGATTCTCATGTATCCTGCAAGTATATCATTATTAGGCTTACTTGGGGGATTCCCGTGTATCCCACAAGTATTTCATTATTAAGCTTTTCTTGGGGAATTTCCATGTACCCCACAAGTCGTTCATCATTCAAACCAATTTCATCATTTCATTCACTTGGGGGATTCCCATGTACCTCACAAGGTTTTCATACAAAATAATTTCATAGTTACCAAGGCTTTACCATTTAACCATTCCAAACCATTCTTATCATTCAAGACCATTTTAAACCATTCCAAACCATTTATACAATTCAAAACCATCCAACTAAATTTAGGGTTCCATTACCAAATCATACCATGTAATAGTTTTAATGGAAGTCCAACAATATAGTAAAAACATTCTCATAGGCATTTTATCAAACATATGGAGGGAACACCTTTACCAAGACCAAAACTAAAGGATAAACCATCAAGTTTAGGGTTACCCATGACCCATTTATTAAACTACAACCAACAAGCAGCCACATGTACAAACCATAACCAAAAACACCTGAAAATATAGTTTCAACAAAGAGTAAACAATACTCATCTATATGCATTAAAAGCCTCAACATTTGTTTTTAGATCCACCATATATGACTCAAAATCAATGTTTAAAGAACATTAAAACATACCTTTAGTTGGAACTAACAATGAGGGAGGAGTACTTGCCTTATATAAGAAGATTCACTGAAAGATACTTGACTCTTGGGCCCTTTGAAGAACACTTGTAGAAACCCTAGACTCCAATCTTCAAGAGAGAGTTAGAGAGTGTATTTTAAGTATTTTGAACCATACAAAGTGAGTTATGAGAGGCCACCAAGGGTTATATAATGTGGGGTATAAAGGTTTTGGGGTAGAAAATGTCCAGACTACCCTTAGCTTAAAAGATGCAAACCCAACCCACAAAAGGGTACAACCTACTTCCTAAACCGTACCCTAGGGTACGAGTGGTAATCTATCTCATACCCTAGACCCCACTTTGGTCCCCTATATTGACCATCATTCGAATACCTAGGGCTAACTCATACCCCAATGTATGGAAAGTACCCCTAAATCGTACCTTGGACAGATTCAACTAGGGTAAGCATAATGCATCATATGACTTGGCAAGGTACCACTCTTACCCAACCATGTAACAAGTAAGCTACTAACTCGTACCTTAATAATAATGCAACCCCAACTCACTGACTATCATACGATAAAGGGGACAACAAACTGTATCCTAGGGTACTACTAGTACCCATGAACCGTACCATGTCTAGAGTATCCAAAATTTAAGGAATTTTGCAAGGGCCAAAGTTTGGGGTATTTCATTCTCCCCCACTTAGGATCATTCGTCCTCGAATGACGGGTAAAGGGAAGCATAAGCATGAGTAATGCATCAACACACATCAAAATTTCCTTCAACAAAGTTAGAAAACAAGGACATACAACAATATGATAAGATCATCACATACCCCAAGCCCGATTGAAATTCCAACACCTCCATCCCAACCTCTAACTATGTTAGAAAAAAAGATGCAAGGAAATCCAACCCTTTATTTAACCAAGTTAGAAATAAAGATGTGATAAAGAACACATACCTTGCCAACGAGTTTCTAGAACAAAAAACCAATGTGGTTGGACTCCATGTACTCTTCCGCCCCCCGAATAGAATCCTCGGACTTCTGGTTCCACCATAGAACCTTCACCGAAGCCTCACCTTTTGTTTGCTACCGGCGAACTTACCAACCCAAGATCCTCACCAGGACCTCCTTAAAGAACAAAGAGACCGAGATATAAATACCACCCAAAGAAACAAACCAAGGAAGAACCACCCACACCTTACCTCACACAAATACAAAAAACACCGGATGAACGGAACCCATGCTAGAGGGTAAGTCCAATTCAACTGAGAATAATCACTATGAGATCTTGAGTCTAGATATACACCACTTCCATGTTCAAGTTTATACAAAGCTAAAAGGAGTTAACTTTGGCCACAAAGCTCTATTTCTTACATCCATCCAAAACTTTACTCATTTTCCATTACTACAGCCAAGCATCATGCCCCATCATGATCCCCAAGTTCCCAACACAATGATTTGGTATATCCATCAATCAAAACATTCAAGCCTACCTCTTCCATACCTGGAGTATGATCTACCCATCTAAAGATTTAGTAATACCTATCACTCTCACTAAGATTTTCACTACTTACTCCTCTCCTAACCATTTCTAATGGAAACAACCTTACCTTATCCTTACAAATCCTTAGTTCTAGTAGTCATCCCAGAATCTCCCCCACTAGGGACCTCTACCCTATCTATTTCAAAACTTTATTATACCTCCAAAGCCACTACCACCCTAACATAAAAAAGGTCATTAAGGAGCCAAAGTATGAGAATTATTCACGCTACTTAAGGTGAGACCCCAAAAATGAGACACGACATAATATGCTCGAAGTACTTCATAGAAACCACCTAGGTCATAAATGAAGAACTATCTCAACATAACATACCAAAGTTGGAGTCCTTAGGATTGGACACCGGAAGATACACAATCGCATATTCCATAAGTAGTGCGATGCAAATTTAAGATTTATATCCAGAGAACAAGACAAATGTAGAATACGAACCTTAGGCATAAACTCTATAAGAGTGTATGCAACACTAGTAGGGTTTTCTCTTAACTGAGGTAGGAGAGAATCACTAGAATAGGAGTAAATTCACCCCGACCTTCCCTTGAAGTCTACCACCAAAGAAGATTTTAAGACTAGCCCTCAACCTCCATCTTATTACACCTGTAAACACAATACTCCACTCTAAAGGTATCACCAAGGATGTATGCTAGGAACGCTTGGTTCTCATATACCTAAAACCTCATCAAACCATATTCTACCTAGAGCCCAGCATAGTCATACAAACTTCATGCTTTAACCCATCCAATGACTAGACCCCCAATACATCCATTCAACTTGAACCCTCAGGCTATATGTCACAACTTTCCCACTATTATATTCCCTAAGCCATCAAACTCACCCCTTCCGCACACCACATCCAACCTACAAATTTACCTCCATAATTCCCACATTGCTATCCCTGAGCTAACATACTCACTTTATCAAAATCAACATCTAAGATCCACACTTAGTTTCTTTTAACCACCATGCACCACTAACCAAGTACCCTATATAGAATATATATATACATAGTCCACCCCACAGGGAGTCACTCTAAAATTCCTATTCACCCACCAACAACCTATTCATTCCCTGGGGAAACCATCTCCTTTATGTATGTAAAAATGGAAACACTCCACGGAGAACACTAGGATGGATGAAACCTTCATCTAAGAGATCCTTTAACTTCTTCTTAAGCCCGGTTAACCCAACCAAAACCATTCTATAAAAAAGGAATAGAAATTGGACAAGTGTTCGAAACAAAACCAATCTACAACTCAATCTCCCCATTAGAAAGATACCCTGAGAGTCATCAAGAAGGACCTCAAGAAAACCCATTCACTATCGAAACCAAATGTAAGGAAGGACCTTTCGAGTTATAATCTTTAACCTGGACCAAATGATAATAGAGACACCTATTAGAGAGTAATCTTTGATCTCTAAGATATGGATATACTTCTCCTTTGGATCTTGGGAACCATCCTCCCACCCAATAATCAAGTACTAGAGAGATTAAAGATAAACCTATGGGCCCAACAGTCAAATAACGCATAGCACGAGTGCATCTAATCCATTCCCAAACTATTATAAAAATCCACCATATCCGAGTCAAACAAATCCACCTAAGTCTCCTTACTACCAATAGATACCACACACTCCCTATAGACCCTTTTGGAAATGCCGAGTCACCTATCGAGATAGAAACAGAAGAAGGGTCTAAATCATACTCTGGACCAAAACTAAAATACACAACTACAAATGAGGCCACAAAAAAAAAGGGGACCCCAGACCAATAAACCATATATACCATGAAAAAAGAGTTTTCAACATACCAGTGTCAGTATCAGGAGATGCCTCAGACTCTTGAGGAATAGTGAGAGCATTGAGACAATCCCGAGTAGTGTTAAAACCAGAAGTAGTACCCCTTAGTGCAGGAGTTAGAGAAGTGGCAACCAATATCCTATTTGCCCTAGTATCAATCCTTATGGGACACTCTCATTGCATATGACCCATCTGATAATAAAGAAAATACTGATTCCTTCCTTCATAGTAATGACCGTGGTGCAACCATCTATAGAGCTAGCAGGGAAGACAACATGGGTCTGACTGAACTCCACCAGTTTGAAAATAATACTCACCAAAAGACTGAGGATAAGGGACACTGGCAACCACATGGGAACTCCCCAAATTCCCTTGCTTAAATAACTGTTCACCACCTCTACCATAAATTTTTTAACCCCTTATCAGTCTAAACATTGAGACATCTTTCTTTGCCTCTTTCCCGACCTTGCTTATTCTTTCTTACTCCACTAGGATAAGACTGACATGACAGAGATATCACTATATGGGCAAAAAAATAAATGGAATATTGAAAATCAACATTGGTAATATCTTCATAAGGTAATTGAGCATGAGTGTCACCTTTCGAAGTAGGGTCAGTGAAAACCAGTGGGACTCTATGGGAAAATCAAAAGCTGTGACCCATGATCAGGTCTATGCCCCATGAGTTGGACGAGATCCATTCATGTCGTTCTTGAGTAGGACAGGTGAGTTTCCACAAACATTAGATTATTAAGAAGACATGATCTGAAAAGGTGAATCAAAGAAGATTTAGGGAAGAGTTCAAGATCATAGACTCTGTAGCCCAAGAATAGGACAACAAGAAAGTAAAACATTCCTAAATGCCTCATAGCCTCCTAATTATAAGTGTGGTGCACGATACACCCATAAGAAAGACTCTACACGACATAGATTTGTGGACACCCCATGAAACCAAAACCTAGGCTCTGATACCAACTTGACACAACCCAAATTGGGGCCTTGTCCAACCAAGATCTGAGACCACCCCCGATACCCAACCTAACAAACCAACATATACCCTGAGTCAAATGAACTTTGAATATATAATAAGATATCATATTTAATAATGTAATGACTTTGAGAAAAGCCTATATCCGAGGCCAAACCAACCAAGTCAAACCACCTAATAACCAACCAACCAACCAAACCAAGAATGAAAACCCAATATATATATATATATATATTTATATAACATAATCAATCCATACCCAAGTCCATAGTTGTCCATACAAAGTCTCTAAACTAAAACCAAGAGTATCTACTCGGGACATTCCCCCGACCATAGCCAAAACCAAAGTCTATGGAAAGATAAAAATATGTAAGGTAAACAATGACATAAAATAGATGCCTTCAAAACTATGGAAGCTCACCACTTTAATACAACATCGGCTATCCCCGAATCCAATCAATGAGCAAGAGGAGTAGTATGGCCAATTCCTGCATCATGTGGGGATACAATGCCCGAAGATGGGTTAACGGGTGAATGTTAGCATACATCAAGACAAGGATAAAATAATTCCAACCTTTTAAACCAAGTAAACAACCATATGCATTCACAACCATACATATATACAAATACAAATATAATATATAATCCATGCAGGAAAAGGAATCGGGTTTAGCATACCTTTAAAACCATTAACCTATATATGTGTAGCTTAACCGTCATAATCTACCCATGGGCTATATGGGTCCTGTGTAACCCCCTGAATGGGCCCAGATGCGTGTACTCGTATGAACCAGAGATACCATAGAAGTAGAGAATTCTCAAGTACCCTTCGCTCTTTATGATACATATATACAAGTGTACTTAGGGGATTCCTGTGTACCCTCTAAGTATTATAGATAGTCACCATGACCAATCCTTATATCGACAAACATGAGTTTCCAGTGTTCGTCCATTGGACCCCACCTTCAGGGTTAGCTATCATACCCCACTATTATTGCCCAATTAAAACCATTAACACATAACCAAACCACCAATTTCATTATTTATTAACCAAGGAAATAGGTAGTGATATTGTTATACTGACTATAGCTTGCAAGCGATGTCCTTAGCCAACCTTAGGGGATTTCCACGTACCCCATTGGTTACATTATTTAGTTTACTTGGCGGATTCCTATATACCCTATAAGTACACCATTATTAGGCTTACATAAGTATTTCATTACTAAGCTTTACCCCGGGGATTCCCATGTACCCTACAAGTGGTTCATCATTCAACTTATTTCATCATTTTATTCACTTAGGGGATTTCTATGTACCCCACAAGGTTTTTATACAAAATAATTTATAGCCACCAAGGCATTCCTTTTTAACTATTCCAAACCATTATTATCATTCAAAACCATTTTAAACCATTCCAAACTATTTAAACCAGTTATACTATTCAAAACCATCCAAACCAATTTAGGGTTCCATTACTAAATCATACCATGCAATAGTTTTAATGAAAGTCTAATAATATAGTAAAAACATTCTCATAGGCATTTTATCAAATATGTTGATGACATACCTTTACTAAGACCTAAACCAAAGCATAAACCATCAAGTTTAGGGTTACCCATGACCCATTTATTAAACCATAACCAATAAGCACCCACATGTGCAAACCATAACCAAAAACACGTGAAAACATAGTTTGAACCAAAAGTAAATAATACTCATCAATATGCATCAAAACCCTCAATATTTATTTTTAAATCCACCATATATGATTTAAAATCAATGTTTAAAATATATTAAAACTTTCCTTTAGTTTGAATTAACAATGAGGGAGGAGTACATGCCTTATACAAAAAGATTCACCTTGAGTACTTTGAAGAACACTTGTAGAAATCCTAGCCTCCAATCTTTAGGAGAGGGTTAGAGAGTGTATTTTAAGTGTTTTGATCCATCTAAAGTGAGTTATGAGAGGCCAACAAGGGTTATATAACATGGGAAGCATAAGGGTTTGTGGGTAGATAATGTGCAGACTACCCTCAGCTTAAAAACTGCAAACCCAACTTGTAGGAGGGTACGATCTACCCCCTAAACCGATCCTAGGGTACAAGTGGTACTCTATCTAGTACCCTAGACCCCACTTTGGTCCCCCATACTGACCATAGTACGACCACCTAGGCCTAACTCGTACCCCAAGGTACAAGAAGTACCCTTAAATGGTACCTTGGACAAATTCAACTAGGGTAATCATAAAGCATCATACAAATTAGCAAGGTACCACTCTTGCCTTACCATACGACAAATAAGCTACTAACTCATACCTTAGATAGAATTCAACCTAAACTCACTGACTATCAAATGGAGAGGGCACACCAAACTGTATCCTAAGGTACTACTAGTACCCATAAATCATACCATGTCCAGAGTGTCCAAAATTCAAGGAATTTTGCAAGGGCTAAAGTTTGGGGTGTTTGAGTTTGGGCAGGTCAAAATGGGCCTAAAGCAACAAATGAGCTATTACCAATCCACCCAAAATACAGATAGGCTATGATGGGTTGGACTTAAATGGGCTAAACAATGGGTTATAGCCAACCAACCCAACTTAACCCATTATTGAATAATTTACCATTCTCGTAGCAACTTAGATTGGAATGATATTTTTGAATTTCCTTTTTAGACTTATATTTAAATTATTATTATTATTATTTTTATGTAAAGATAAAATATAAAAACTAAATAATAATAATATTTTTTATATATTTAACATAAACAATGATATCAAATAGGATAAGAGGGGTTGAAAAAGAAAAAATATAATTTTTTATATAAATTTTAAAAATTTAATTTTAAAAATTAAATTTTTTTTGAAGAGAGGAGGGGGGAGGGGTAAGTGTAGGGGTGGGCTAAGAAAAGAGTTTTGAAATTTTTCTAAAATACAAATTAAAAATAAATATCTTTTAGGAGGAGGCTGGGGTAGGGTGAGAAAAAGTTTATGTTTTTTTGCAAAAAAATAAATTTTAAGAAAAATTAAATTATTTTTAAAAAGGGTGGGGACAGGGTAGGGGGTTATGTTAGGGAGGTAAGGGTCAGACTAGGGGGATGGTGTGAAAATTTATTTTTTGTTAAAATCCTTTTAAGAGGAGAGGAGGGGTTGAGGGGTAGGGGTAAAAAATACTTTGATTTTTTTAAAAAATAATTAATCTTTTTAGGGAAGGAGGGGCTGGTAGGGGTCGGAGTTGGGATTGGGGGTCGGGGTAGCACGATGGTGTAAGAAAAAAATTATTTTTGAAAAATATAAATTAAAAAAATATTTTTTTTAGAGGGGGAGGGGGGCTGGGTTGGTCGGGGTAGGGGGATGGTGTAATAAAAGATTAAAAATACTAAAAGTAAAATTATAAATATTAGGATTAAATATCTTTATGAGTCAAAGTTGGGTATCATCATGCGCTCATTTGGGTTGATAATTTATAATGGGTTCACTTGGGCAATCCCATATCAGTCCATCTTCAAAATCACTTTAGCCCAACCCATTAAAACATGGATGGGTTGGGCAGGTTAAATGGGTTTGGACTAGTTTTGTCACCCCTACAAGTAACTATCCAGGAAGCTAACATAATAAAGCTAAGAGGCGAAAAGGATAACTATCCTATTTTAGTTGTACCTAGGAACTAAATTACTATACTGTATATCACTGGCCAATATACAAATAAAAGATAGAAGGAGGATATATATATAGTAGTATACAAGGCCAAGGAATGCATATACAATGTGAATAAATGAGGAAGAGAGGGATATACGGTAATATATATATATATATATATATATATTTAAATAATTATGCAAGTTTCTTAATTATTATAATTTATAATACTATTTTTCTATTAAAATTTAAGTGACGCTGATTTAATTTCGAGAGTCAGTCAAATATTTTATATTTTTAAAATTTTTTTAAGTTGTTAATTATGTGATTTATAATTTTTATTACATAATTTTTCATTAACACTCTCTTAGTTTCAGTTTATGTAGCACAGATAAAATTTTGATTGTCAAGCAAATTTTATATATATATATATATATATATATATATATATATATATATATTATATTAAGTTCTTAATATTTTTAATTACAATACATTTTATCTCATTTTCAAATAATATATGTTACTTTATGTCTTCATCTATTTCATCCTAATTTATGTGGCACTAATATACTTTTGATAGTCAACCAAGTATTTTATGTTGACATATCATTTTGTGTCTATTTTACCTTTTTTAAGAAATATTATTAATTTTTTAATGCTTAAATGCCCATAATAATTAATTAAGGATGATTTAGTAAAATCACGATTGAAGAAAAGGAGTGAACGTCTTAAATGACTCACAATAACTTATTAGAAGTGATATAATAAAATTACTATAAAAAAGAGGTGTGAAAAAAATTTAAGTGAGCCTCATATAAAATGTCAAGTTAATTTGAAACATCAATAGTTAATTTATCATTTTCTTATATAGTTATTTAAATGATAGGCGTAGTATTAAAAAAATAATAAACTAATATTAGTTTCATAATTTGTACAAGTAAATGGAAACAAAATTTGAGTAAGGAGACCATCTAAAATAAAACGAAAAAAGTATATTGCTAGGTGTTAAGAAAACTTTTTTTATTTTGTATTTTCCATTTTGTAACTTCCCAAAGATCTCATTACTTTAATCATAAATGTTAAAATTATGTATTAAATTAACGATTTATTTTTTAAAGTGAGGACTGAGATTTGTCCAATGATTATCACAAAAATCATATAGCAAATAAATTACTGTAAAATTACCAAGTAATTAAGACATTAATATATTTGGTGGAAATCAGAATTAAAATGGAAATAAAATTGTTGAAGCAGAAAGTTACAAAAATGTTAACAATTTGAGCAATGTCAAAGTAAATAAATAGCTAATGTTAATGTAGGACCCCACAAGTTAGACACATTTAATATCAAAAAACTGCAATCACACGTGTATTAAGCAAAATGCAAGTGGACCCACACAAAGTTACCTCCAAGCTTGGGAAAGTACATGAAAAATAATTGAAAGTAGACTGGCATTTTGGACCAAAAGAAAAAAGGCACATTTAGACAATAATTAAGTACAATAAAACCACTGCATAACATTCAAGAAATACCAAGAAGAGGCTTGGTCGACAAGCTGGCATGACGATCGCCAGCTGCTTCCAAGCCTCTTATATATATATATATATATATATATATATATATATATATATATATATGTCATCTCAAGGCCTTCTAATCAAGTAGGAACTAGTGTTAGTATAATCAGGATCCCTAATCATAATTTATAACCATGAGATCATTATTCATAATATAATAACCGTAAAAAGAAAGGAATTAAAATCATACCTCCAACCTCAGTATCAGTCCATAATCAGTCTGTCACGAACAAACCATAATAATAATAATACATTAACTGGCTAGTTCGAACAAACAATACCTAGTCAGGCCCCATAAATTAGAAGGTTCAATCAGCATACAACATACAATAAGTAGCAATCATAATCTATACCTATGCTCCCTTACATAAGTTTGATAGATATAGGAACAAACAATATATAGGTGATAGGCAATGTGCTTACATAAATTAATACAAGTAAATCCATAATACCATATCCATCCAAAAGCTATAACGTACCCACTATATATACTTCCTCCAGCTCGAATGCTTTCAAAGGCAGGATCTACGATGATCTCTCTTCTCTATCATGACGAATCATAAATGAAGGGGTCCCTAAGAGGTTTTAGAGTACCCGTATAAGCTGACCTGGTCCCGATCCTGGATTTCTAATAATCATCATCATTAATCTTTCCCGTCTAGTATTAAAAAGATGTATATATAATAAATGAACATACTCAAACCCTGACTAAAATAGTTTAAGTCTATAAATTTGTTGTCTAAGGTCAATTCCGGGACTAAGTCATCATAATGTTGTTTAAAGGCCAGAATCTCTCACAATCAAAGTAAATAGTTGTAACGCCTTGGAAAACGGGTCCCGGAGCGTCACACTGTGCTTGAGGCTACGAGTAGTCCCAAGCTAACCATTTGAGACATTTTTATTCAGCTAAACACAAATCAACGGGGTTTCCATAAATAACCCTCAAATATCAACAGAGTAATCATCCAAGAATAAAAGAATTTCAGAAAGATAACAAAATATGACTTATTAGTCAACTCCCAACATCTACACTAGTCTAACAAGCCTCTAAGAAAATCAATAAAACCAGCGAGCCATTGAGACATGCCCCAACTGACTCATACTCAGTTATCAAATGTAAACAATTCTGTGAAACCAACATCAGACATCACGTCCTCGAAACATGAGGACTCACCACAATAGAGGATGTAGAACAGCGTGCCCGAAGAATCACTGTCAAACCTGGAATTGAGCACCTAAAACTATATTCCGAAAAAATATAGCCCACATCCGAAGATGTGGGTCAGTACCATGGAAAGGAATCGAGTATATGGGGGTGTATGTAGTTGTATAAACATCATCATCATAAATATTTATAAGAAATATGTAGGATGTATTAGAGACTCATATAGCCCGAAGAAAATCATCATAGTCATGAGAGGATGAAATAAGTACAATAACACATGTGAGTCATCGTATAATTTGTCAATCACTTTCAGTTCATCAAGAATATCAATTCTCATAATGTAAATATCATTTAAATCTTTCGAAAGAATAACTTTTAAAATTCCACTTTCAAATCACTTCACCATTCACCATAGACACAAGGAAACAGACACACACACTGGGAGATCCTATAACCAACATAAACCATGTGAGCTAAATGGAGTCCAACGTACCACCCACTCTGGGAGAGCGATCCTATCTTTGCCATCAGAGTAGGACTATCGATATCAAATCCACACAAACTAGTGATCACTATATAAATCATCCTCAGGCTCACTCCTGCGGGGAAACGTAGTTCTAGGGAAGTAAGGTCGCTTTATACCTCCCACTCGGTGCTAAAGATTTCTCCCAGACTTAGCTCAGATCATTTCAAAGACAATCCATAACAAAACAATTTCAGTAATATATAAATATACATCGGGAGCCATCATGCTTCCCATCTATCAAAATCAACCACATTGTGGATTTATTTCACACTCGAGTTCAAAATAACTTCTTTAAGACCAAAAGGTCAAATCATTCAAAATATCTCAAATATTCAACATCAACGTGCTTATAACACACACTTTCTAAAAAAACACAATTTCTAATGGGGATTCACGACCCAAATATCAAAATCATGATAAATATCATTCAAGATTCATGCTTTATATCTCCACACATGTAAATTCATCTTTCAAAATTATAAGCATCAAAATTTCATAATAATCATCATAAGATATGGGTTCATGCTTCAAATTCATAAAAATCAAATAAAAACCATGCCTTTGTAAAGAAAATTACTTTTGGGCACAAGAACGAAAGAGAGTTCTTGTTGAAAAACTCCACATACCTTGAATGATGAACTTTAGATCGATACTCATTTTTGAGATGTTAATCGTGCCTTTGAATGGTGGTTCTTGGAGTTCTTGAACTATCAACTTGGAAGCTTGAATAAATTTGCAGAATTAATGGTAAACTTTTGAGGTTTTTGAAGTTAGATGTAGGAGCTTAGGGTTTTCTTTTTGAGGGAATTTGATGAAATATAACATATAATGCTTCTAATAGGCTTTAATATAGGGTTTGGACAGATTTTGGGTGAGGGAGAATGACCAAAACGCCCTTAAAATATCAAATAATTCTCGAATCTATCGTTTAGTGGACTGTTTTGATAGTCTGAAGTAGATCAACCATAACGTTTTAGTCCAATATCCAAATTGGATGAAAGTAATTTCATTAGAAAGAGTACTCTCATATCTTTCGGTTGATATAGTATCTCACCCAGATCATTGTGTACGAGGAGTTATGATCGTTTGAAGTTATGATCGTTTGAAGTTGACCTAAAAATTTACTTTTGATATTCTAAAGTTGATCGACCATAACTTTTTGCTTCGATAGACAAATTTGATGAAACCAATTTCATTGGAAAGAGAACTCGCAGAGCTTTCCATTGATATATAGTAGATCACCCAGATTATTATGTACAAGGAGTTATGATCGTTTAAAGTTGGAGCAAAATTACGCCAGGCCTCAGTACTTTTTCCTGCACGTTTTACTGTTCACTACTATTCACGGTTCGATCGGAATGATTATAACTCGTCGCTTCGGTGTACGTTTTGGATGATCCACATATCGTTGGAAAGATTATTCGATACTCTACGCAATGGTGGGTCATAATCTAAGACATTTTGCATGAAAAATTTATAATTCATTCTAGAAGATTGAACCCAACACGTTTACACACAAAATTTTCACAAAATATTTCCCGAGGTATTACATCATCCCCTCCTTGGAAACATTCGTCCTCGAATGATGCTAGACAAGCCAAGATTAGATAGGGAATAGAGAATATAGCTAAAACCATTTGTTAGACTCATCACCACATTGTTTCTCACTCCGAATGCAATATAGAATGCATAAATTCAAGAAACTACAGCTGAACACATAATAAATGACAGCTGAACTGCTGCAACTTTTATCAAAAGTGCATGATTTAGGAAAGAACGGTACCTTCGGCTTGATCGGAGTTCGCGAAAAATAAGTGCGGGTACTTGGATCGCATATCCGCCTCAGCTTCCCAAGTTGCACCCTCAACAGATTGATTTCGCCACAACACCTTGACCAAGGGAACTTCTTTGTTCCTTAGTCTTCGAACACTGAAATCAAGAATCTCATCAAAAGAAATATTTTCTTGACTGTCAGCACTCACAGAGGAATTCACTACCACGGCATCGCTAATATGCTTTCTAAGCATGGAGACATGGAATATTGGATGAACAGAGGACAACTCGAAAGGCAACTCGACCTCATAAGCTACCTTACCAACACAGCTAAGAATTTTGTAAGGACCAACATAACGGGGACTAAGCTTCCCTTTTTTTCCGAATCTCTTCACCCCCCTCATGGGTGAAATTTTCAAATACACTAGGTCACCAACTTCAAACTTAAAGTCTTTCCTTCTAATATCCACATATGACTTCTGACGACTCTGCGCAGTTTTCAACCTTTCCCTAATCAACTTAACTTTTTCCATAGCCTCAAATGCCGAATCAGGACCACTCACAGCCGCTTCACCCACCTCAAACCAACCTATGGGTAATCTACATTTCCTCTCATATAAGGCTTCAAAAGGAGCCAGGCCAACACTAGAGTTGAAACTGTTATTGTAAGCAAACTCTATCAACGGTAAGTGATCATCCCAACTTCCCTTAAAGTCAAGTGCACAAGCTCTCAACATATCCTCTAAGGTCTGGATGGTCCGCTCAGCCTGACCATCGGTCTTCTGATAAAAAGTAGAACTCAAAAGCACTTGGGTACCAAGAACTTTCTGAAAATATTTTCAAAATTACGAAGTGAACGGAGTACCCCTATCCAAAATGATAGATAAGGGAACTCCATGCAGTCTGACTCGCTCTCGGATATACAATCTAGCGTAATCCTCAGTAGTATATGAAGTATGAACAGGCAAGAAATGAGCATACTTAGTCAACCTATAAACCACAACCCAAATGGCATCATGATGGCATCGGGAAGGAGGTAAACAAATATCAAAGTCCATATTTATCTTTTCCCACTTCCAGGTGGGAATACTAAACTCTTGCATCATACCACCAGGTCTTTGGTGTTCAACCTTAACCTATTGGCATGTTGCACACTTAGCTACAAATGCTGCTATATCTTTCTTCATGCCACTCCACCAATAGATTTTCCGTAAGTCTAGATACATCTTGGTGGCACCAGGATGAATAGAATATTGCGCCCCGTGCGCTTTAGCCATAATCGTCCATCTCAGATCATCAACATTCGAGACACACAATCTACCCTACAATCTCAACACACCATCTCCCCCTTGGGAGAAAACCTCTACTTTTTGGTCCTTGACTGACTCCTTCAGTCTAACCAAACTAGCATCTAAGTATTGCTTTTCCTTCACTTTCGAAACCAAGGAGGATTCGGAACTACTCTGAACCCCTATACTACCTTCAGCAGAGTCAAACAACCTAACCCCCAATCTAGCTAAAAGATATACATCATGAGCCAACTCTTTCTTACCTTCTATCACATGTGAAACACTACCCATGGACACTCTACTTAGGGTATCTGCCATAATATTGGCCTTGTCCGGATGGTACAACACACTTATATCATAGTCCTTTAACAATTCTAACCATCGTCTCTGCCTAAGATTCAATTCTCTCTGGGTAAACACATACTACAGACTCTTATGATCAGTGAAAACATCAATATGGACACCATACAAATAGTGTTTCTAGATTTTCAAAGCAAACACAACAGCAGCCAACTCAAGGTCATGGGTGGGGTAATTTTTCTCATGGGGTTTCAACTGTCTAGAAGTATAAGCTATCACCTTACCCTTTTGCATCAATATGCAACCCAACCCAACTCTCGAAGCATCACAGTACACCACAAAACCATCAACACCATCAGGCAAAGTCAAAACAGGGGCTGAAGTGAGTTGAGTCTTCAACTCCTGAAAACTCTTCTCACAAGATTCAGATCACAAGAACTTCACTTTCTTTTGGGTCAACCGAGTCATAGGAGACGCTATAGAGAAGAAACCCTCAACAAAATGGCGGTAATAGCCAGCTAAACCCAAGAAACTTCGGATATCAGTCGGAGAAATAGGTCTAGGCTAATTTCTAACAGCTTCGGTCTTTTGGGGAGCAACTCTAATACCCTAGAAAGAAAGGATATGACTCAGAAAAGCAACTGACCTTATCCAAAACTCACACTTACTGAACTTGACAAATAACTTTTGATCTCTAAGGGTTTGCAAGACAATTCGGAGATGATCAGAATATTCATCCTCACTACGGGAGTACACCAGTATATCATCGATGAACACTATGAAAAACATATCCAGATATGGTCTGAACACTCGATTCATGAGGTCCATGAAAGCTGCTGGGGCATTATTTAACCCGAAAGACATAATAAGAAACTCAAAATGTCCATAACGAGTTCAAAAAGCAGTTTTTGGGATGTCACACTCCTTAACTTTGAGTTGATGATAGCCGAAACAGAGGTCTATCTTTGAGAAATAACTTGCACCTTGCAATTGGTCAAACAAATCATTTATTCTCGAAAGAGGGTACTTATTTTTGACGGTGACTTTATTCAGTTGGCGGTAATTAATGCACCTATGCAAAGAGCCATCTTTCTTTCTTACAAACAACACAGGAGCACCCCAAGAAGAAACGTTGGGCCTTATGAAACCCTTATCTAGTAGATATTTGAGTTTCTCTTTCAACTCCTTAAGTTCTTTAGGGGCCATACGGTAAGAAGGAATAGAAATGGGCTGAGTATCGAGAAGAAGATCAATCCCAAACTTTATCTCTCTATCAGGAGGTATCCTTGGGAGATCATCCAGAAAGATATCAGAAAACTCATTGACGACGTTAACAGACTGTAGAGTTGGAGTCTCAGACTTAGTGTCTTTGACTCTAACCAAATGGTAAATACACCCCTTGGAAATAAGCTTTCTAGCTTTGAGGTAAAAGATAAAATAACTCTTGGGTGACACAAAATTCCCAGACCACTCAAACACAGATGCACTGGAAAATTGAAACTTGACCACTCGGGTCTGACAATCAATAGAGGCATAAGAAGAATACAGCCTGTCCATACCCAGAATCACATCAAAATCTACCATGTCTAACTCAATCAGATTAGTGAACAAGACTCTATGAAGAACGGTAAGAGGACACTTTTTATACACTTTTTGGGCAACAATCAAATCACCCACTCGGGTAGAAACTAGGATAGGCTCAGGAATAATCTCAGGGCTCATTTCAAAATTCACAGCAATCAAAGGTGTAACATATGAGAAACTGGATCCAGGATCCAACAAAGTATACACATCAACTTAAAATATACGAAGCATACCAGTAACAACATCGGGAGAGTCCTCTTGTTCCTGGTGGGATGATAAAGCATAGAATCTATTCTAGCGCTGCCCGCCAGCATTGCTAGAAGAGGCGTCCTGAGCTGGGGCTGGGCGAGTCGCTAGAACTGGAGCACTAACAGTCTGAGTCTGGGTCTGAGGGCAATAGTCATGATGCCCTTATCCATCCTGTGGACAATCTCTAACACTATGACCCATGTCACCACACCGGAAATAACTCCTCTTATCACCCAAACACTCACCCGAATGAGCCCTACCACACTTAGGACACAGGGGATGATTTGGCTTACTACCAGTACTGTACTGGGACCTGGATGCATATGACCTACTACCTTGATCCTGCCTACCTCTAAGCATGGGAGCACTAGAAGATGACAGTGCTGGCATAGACGAATGATCCTGATACTGAGGGCAACTCCCTCCCTGCGATCTAGTCTGACCCTATCTGTGCTGCTCAGACCTAGCTCTCTTATTTCCTGTCATTCTATCTCTCTCTTTAATCTTTTTTGCCTCAATCTATTGGACATGAGTCATCAGCCTAGAAAGATTTATCTCACTATTCAATATAGCAGACCTATACTCCTTAACCACATAACTAGACACTTCAATCACAAACTTACTCATACTAGCCCGATTATCAGCCACTAAGTCAGGAGCATACTTGGCCAACTGGTTGAACTTTAGACAGTACTCCCTGACAGTCATAGAGTCATATCGCAGGTTCATAAACTCTTTCTCCTTCACCTCCCTCATCTCCAAAGGGAACAACTTATCTAGAAATGCATCCTGGAACTCTTGCTAAGTTGTAGGGACAGCTCCCTCACCTCTACCTTTCCTCCAAGAAACAACCCAGTCATAAGCAAGGTCTTTCAACCTATACGCAGCCAACTCCACACTATATTCCTCAGATACATGCATCACCTGAGTAATCTTCTGCACCTCCTCTAAAAATAATCATGGATTCTCATCAGACTTGGTCCCATAAAATTCTGGTGAATTCATTCGCATGAAGTCACGAATCCTGGCAGTAGCTGAATCACCTCCCTGCTGCTGTGGAGCTGAGGCTGAGTTGGCCTAAATATTTGTAGTAACAGCTTGGGCCAGCGCCTGAAAGGTTGCCCAAAATTCAGCATGAGACACGTTTTCATTCAATGGGTCAGCGGGTTAAGGTTGCTGATCATCATTATTTCTTCTCGCTCGACGTAGAGGCATATTTTGGAAAGAGGAGAGCATAAATCAATAGCAGAGAGAGACACTTTAAGCACAATAGACTTCTGAAAGAAAGAATCACAGTTTTCCTAAAATATCTTGTAGCCTCTTACTCATAGATGTGGCGCGCTACACACCGATGATTAAGACTCTACTTAACATGGCTTGTCCGACTCCCTAGGATACCTTAAAACCTTAGGCTCTGATACCAAATTTGTAACACCCCAAAAAATGGGTCCCGGAGCATCACACGGTGCTTGAGGCTACGAGTAGCTCCAAGCTAACCATTTGAGCCATTTTCATTCAGTTCAACACAAATCAATGGGGTTTCCATAAATAACCCTAAAATATCAACAGAGTAATCATCATCAAAAAATAAAAGAATTTCATAAAGATAAAAAAAATATGACTTATTAGTCAACTCCTAACATCTATACTAGTCTGACAAGCCTCTAAGAAAATCAATAAAACCAGTGACCCATTGAGACATGCCCCAACTGACTCATACTTAGTTATCAAATGTAAACAATTCCATGAAACCAACATCAGACATCACGTCCTCGGAACATGAGGACTCACCACAGTAGAGAATTTAGAACGGCATGCTTGAAGAATCACTGTCGAACCTGAAACTGAGCACCTGAACCTATATTCTGAGAAAATGCAGCCCACATCTAAAGATGTGGTTTAGTACCATAAAAAGGAACCAAATATATGGGGGTGTATGTAGTTGTATAAATATCATCATCATAAATATTTATAAGAAATATGCAGGATGTATGAAAGACTCACATAGCCCAAAGAAAATCATCATAATCATGAGAGGATGAAATAAGTACAATAACACATGTGAGTCATCATATAATTTGTCAATCACTTTCAGTTCATCAAGAATATCAATTCTCATAATGTAAATATCATTTAAATCTTTCAAAAGAATAACTTTTAAAATTCCACTTTCAAATCACTTCACCATTCACCATAGACACAAGGAAACGCACACACACTGGGAGATCCTATAACCGACATAAACCATGTGAGTTACATGGAGTCTAACGTACCACCCACATTGGGGAGAGCCGTCCTATCCTTGCCATCGGAGTAGGACTATTGATTTCAAATCCACACAAACTAGTGATCACTATATAAATCAGCCTTAGGCTCACTCCTATGGGGGCACGTAGTTCTAGGGAAGTAAGGTCGCTTTATACCTCCCACTCGATGCTAAAGATTTCTTCCAGACTTAGCTCAGTTCATTTCAAACACAATCCATAACAAAACAATTTTAGTAATATATAAATATACATCGGGATCCATCATACTTCCCATCTATCAAAATCAACCACATTATGGATTTCTTTCACACTCGAGTTCGAAACAACTCCATTAAGTTTAAAAGGTAAAATCATTCAAAATATCTCAAATATTCAACATCAACGTGCTGATAACACACACTTTCTAAAAAAACAAAATTTCCAATGGGGATTTACGACCCAAATATCAAAATCATGATAAATATCATTCAAGATTCATGCTTTATATCTCCACACATGTAAATTCATCTTTCAAAATTATAAACATCAAGATTTTATAATAATCATCATAAGATATGGGTTCATGCTTCAAATTTGTAAAAATCAAAAATCATGCCTTTGTAAAGAAAATTACTTTTGGGCACAAGAATGAAAGAGAGTTCTTGTTGAAAAACCCCACATACCTTGAATGATGAACTTTAAATCGATAGTCATTTTTGAGATGTTAATCATGCCTTTGAATGATGGTTCTTGGAGTTCTTGAACTAGGAACTTAGAATCTTGAATAAATTTACAGAATTAATGGTGAACTTTGGAGGTTCTTGAAGTTGGATGTAGGAGCTTAGGGTTTTCTTTTTGAGGGAATTCGATGAAAAATAACATATAATACTTCTAATAGGCTTTAATATAGGGTTTGGATGGATTTTGGGTGAGCGAGAATAACCAAAACGCCCCTAAAAAATAAAATAATTCTCGAATCTGTCCTTTGGTAGACTGTTTTGATAGTCTAAAGTAGATTAACTATAATGTTTTACTCTGATATCCAAATTGGATTAAACCAATTTCATTAAAAAGAGGACTCTCATATATTTTCGTTGATATATAGTGTCTCACCCAGATCATTGTGTACTAGGAGTTATGATCGTTTGAAGTTGACTCAAAAATTCACTTTTGATAGGCCGAAGTAGATCGACCATAACTTTATGCTCCGATAGACAAATTGGATGAAACTAATTTCATTGAAAAGAGGACTCGTAGAGCTTTCCGTTGATATATAGTAGATCAACCAGATAATTATGTATAAGGAGTTATGATTTTTTAAAGTTGGATCCATAATACGCCAGGCCTCAGTACTTTTTCCTGCACGTTTTACTGTTCACTACTATTCACAGTTTGATCGGAATGTTCATAACTCGTCGCTCGGGTGTCCGTTTTGGATGATACACATATCGTTGGAAAGATTATTAGATACTCTAATCAATGGTGGGTCATAATCTAAGACATTTTGCATGAAAAATTTATAATTCATTCTAGAAGATAGAACCCAACACGTTTACACACAAATTTCAACAAAATTTTTTTTAGGGTATTACAATAGTATTGGTAAATTCATGAACCAGAATCTATCTCGATCAAAGTTCTATAATTTCATTATTAGTTTCAAAAAATAATAAATCATCCATTAAGGTGGTACAATTCTCGTTATGAAAGAATTCATTTTAAAAGTGAAAAGTGAAAATAAATCTCTTTTTAGGAAAACTGTAGTAAAACCAAGATTTTAGTTGGAATCGTACCATGATGTGAGCATGAATGTACAATAATTTATGCATGCCATAAACAATACCCAAATAATATATTCATAAGTGGTCAAGCCTCTATAGACTAAAGTCACATCCCTTATTAGGATAGAATACTCACATAGAGTCCGACTGGTATAGTAACTACGACCTCGGGCCCAATAACATATAACATCATAATATCAATGTTGTCAACTAATAAATATGATATAATCTAATAATTCAAGTAAAATACCTTATACTAAAGGATACTTAGCCTTAACTATAGGCAATATACCTATAAATAGGGTAATAGGCTTCTATCGCTATAATATGCATTTCATCTTAGGAGTCGGTTCACCCTTCTATCCCCAAAATCATAATTTAGGCTAAGCCATGGTACCCTACATATAAAAATATCCTAACATCCTTAGCTAACATACAATATATATCATACACTATCTCAAGAAGAAGAGTATACCGAAGCTACCTCAATGACGAACCATAAATCCTTAAATTATCCATAAATTATCTGCCTTTGATCCACAATACCAACACATCACCACGCTATCGAAATAGTAATTTACATATTATTAGGAGTAAAACAAGACTCATATTACTACATAAAGGGTTGATCAGAATTCAGGTCAAGAATGGGCTTGTGGGGCTAGCAAATGGAATCCAAAATTGAATCTATTGTGAGATCCCTCGAAAGACAAAGAATGTGTGCTTAAATTTGAGCATAAATCGTGTATAAATCAGGGACTAAATCACATCTTAAGGTGTAGGAATTTAAATACCTAATTTCTAAGAAAATAAAATGAAATAAGATGGAAATTGATGGGAAAAATACTAGGAAATAACCAAGGAGTATTAGGATAACTTACCTTAGCTTCAATGAATGATTCTCCACTATTTCATCTCTTTAAGCTCCCCAAAATGGTGTGAAATAGTGGAAAAATAAGGAAAAATCAGATGAAGAAAGGGGATTTAACAAACCCCAAGTGCTGCTAAAGCGCTACTTGTCCACTTAAGTGGCACAAGTCTGCTAAAGCGACCATCAAATAGGGACGCGGACATCACTGAAGCGGTCGCTTGGCCACTAATGTAATGTCCACTTAAGAGGTTCTTGACCACTAAAGTAAAAATCAACCAATTGGATAAGGTTGCTAAAACGACTCATGGATGCTAAAGCAACTCTTTGACCTCTTTAGTAACCAAACCAGATATCAGGCACTAGATTTTTATAATTTCAAATGGAGTTTGATTGGGTTCTCAAGATTTGTTTTGAACCCCGCATGCATAAATGAACTATGTTACCTGATGTGCCATGGTTTCATGGCACTTTTGATGCTTAAAATAAGGAAATTATGCAAATACTTAGGTCTTTTTGTTAGATGTGATGTGTTTTATGTTAGCTTTGTATGAAAATAGGTTTTAAGGTAGAGTAGGGGAAAAAGAAAGTATATCTGAAAGGCTACTTACGTGACCCACCTATGGGCTATAAGTAGTACTCATAGGCTCGTAAGTGGGGTTCTTATGTTCCAGAAGAAAAGTTTTGAAAGTTGAAAAAAGCCCCCGATTCCTACGAAGGCCACATACGCGGTGCAAGTGGTACCTATGACCCATAGGCACCCTATTATAGGTTGGTGATTTGAAGCCTGCTGATATCTCTAAAGCCTACGAACCCACCTAGGGCCCATAGGTACTACCTACGGCCTGTAAGTTAGGCATAGGTTGATGCCGACTTTATTTTCCTACTTCGTTTTGGATAGTATCTTTAGGTTTTCTATGATGTACCTATAAATAACACATTGATAGTTTGCTATTAGTTTATGCACTCTTACATACTTTACATACTTATTATATTATTTTGATTCTGAGATACAATTTTATCTCGGGATTATTCTTATTCTTGATTTTAGGGTTTGATATAAAATTGAGATTTTGGTTTTCTGAGATTTTGGTTTTCATTCTTAATTCATTGTGATATTATTTATATGCTTTCATTTATGAATTCTATGGGTGTTCTTACAAACATGAGTGACTAAACCTCTTAACTATGGTTGTGGGAACCCATATGGAAT
The DNA here is from genome assembly GCF_002878395.1 of Capsicum annuum. Taxonomy (NCBI): domain Eukaryota; kingdom Viridiplantae; phylum Streptophyta; class Magnoliopsida; order Solanales; family Solanaceae; genus Capsicum; species Capsicum annuum. Next base: position 70,780,652 of record NC_061113.1, on the reverse strand, counting down.
AATGAAGTAGAGGAAGTGCAAAGTAATTCGAGATTCGTGTTTATTAATGTATTGTGATTTTTTCATTTTGATTGTGTTCTTGTCAGATGCAGATGTTAAGAACCTACTTGTATTCAAAACTAACTCGAGCGAGAGGTTGAGATTAGAAAAATAAGATCACAACAATAATTTAAAGCTACCAACCTTCATCTAATTAACTTGAGAATGAGAGGAGATAGTTAACTGGAATCCAGGACAAGGGTTAGTACTGCGATACTCTAAAATCGTGAGATGATGAATAAAATTCACCAAATTGTGTCAAGAGATGGTTGGTGATACATAACTTGTTATATTTACATGCGAGGCACCGAAATAGTTTAATAAACATGATAAGTCTACAGAGTTTGGAAGTCAGGAGGAATACAATCCTAATGATTGTCCCATACTAATTTTAACCCAACTTGCCAAACATTGTTATTATTACTATAGATTGTTACAAAATCCCCCATTTACTTTCTGCACTTTTCCAACTACATCAGCTAGTTATCGACAAATATTTATCCTATTCCCCGTGTGATATAGGAATAAAGCTATAAACAAAAATGGAAAACTAAAAGAAAAGAGATAAAGTAGAGACAATGACACTAGAAACAAAGACAAACGGATTTAAGAAGTAAAAACACAAAAACTTGCATAAATGAAAAATAGATAGTAAGACATAACCATTACAATACCATAGGAACCAAGGTGTGTATCAAACACCAAAACCCACTAAATCTTGCTATGGAAATACCACACTCGTACGTTGACACAAAAGGGAGTCAAACCTTACCATAGCACCTACGTTTCTAAGCGAATTTGTAACCCAAGTGATTTCACACTCAAGGATGCCCTAGTTTCAATGACTTTTCCAAGACCTACACTAAAAACACTTTCACAATAGAGTTCTCTCAATATTCATCAAAAACTAATGAAAAATCGAATCCTAATTGTCGATTTATAGTTATTAGAATAAAAGACTAAAATACCCTTAATGAGTGGGGATCCTATGAAGTGTAAAAGAAAGGCTTCAAAAGACCACAATTCCCTTAATGAGAAGGTAAGGGGAAACTTTGGAATACATGTACCCTTCTTCTCTCTCCAACTTGAGCCAAGACTTTGAAATTATTCAAAAGGTCTTTACCCACTTGTAATCCCGAGCTTGGTCCTTTGAGGGAGATCTTGTACTCTTTGTACTCATATCATCTTCTCTATCTTAAAAGGAATTTGACCTTAAATTCATACCTTGCAAAACGAAAGAGAGGGAAAACAAGCACAAAATCCTTATGGCATGAGGGTTAGAGTTAGTGCAACAAATAATATCATCATGCCAAGGTGGTACACACTTGGAATTTAATCGTGCAAAGCTTAGTACTATCTTCACAAAGGACATGGCTAAAATAAACATCAAGGAATAATGAACATAAATCAAAGGTATCCCTCCCACACCCCAAAAGTGTACCGGGATCAAATGGTAGAAGTAGCCAAGGACACAAGCCTAGGCTACTCTTTCCTTCCATTAGAGTGCCATCCTCACAATCACACAAGGCATTTGTCTTTAAGGGAAGACTAATATTCAAGAATAGAGACCTACAGTCTAGAATTCTTCTCTCAATAACATATATATCAATATTCACTTCTATTCACATGACCTCTAGGAACAAAGCTAATAGAAAGGTTTTCACCACACACCATGTTCAAAGAGTCACATCCATTATCATGATCAACAATATAGACATCATCACTATCTTGAGATATGTTAAGCACACTATTCATATGATTAAGTAGTGAGCCATATTTAAGAGTGAATTGATCATCATACATACCAAGAGTACTACTAAGGAAAGATTCATGCACTTTTACACTAGGCAAACCCGAACCTACACTAATTTGGCCACTACTAGCCATATCATATCATTTTAAGTTCCTAGGAGTGTAGAATGTATTGTTACCTTATAGCTCATAGGAAGTGTGTTCTTCACTTTGTTTTGCATTATGTCAACCTTCATGCTCCACATCACAAGGGCTTGTGTCAAGTTTTCCCCTTGGAGGCTTTTCTTTATCACCTTTCCCAAGATTGAAACTTTTGGCTAAGGATACCATTAGACCATCAATCATGGGTTTGGGAGGAACTTTCTTGGGATTCTCCTATGGAAATTTATGACTTTGAACCTGCACATAATAATATAAAATACTATGCAAAATGCTAGAATTTAGGTTAGTGAGTAACAAGGGCCCTTTGTTAGAAACTCCCACAATCACGTGTTTCTTTCCCTCTTGTTGCATTATTTTCTCCCTTTAATCACCTCCCCTACTCTCGGATTCCCCTTTTCTTTTCCTCTTCTCTTTCTCCTTCAACTCCCTCACTTGTTGATGGATTTCATTTACTTTAGATGGTGAAAGAAGATTAAGAGTGAACCTTCATCCATTGAGCTTAAGAGTATACTTATTAGTACTCCTATCATTCTTAATGGATCTATCAAATTGCCATGTCCTACCCAATAATAGGTGATATGCTTGCATATGGATTACATCACATAATATTTCGTCTTGATAGTTCTCTACTTTGAACCTAATCACACATTGTCAGTGACCTTCAACTCACCACAAACATTCAACCAATGAAGCTTATAAGGATTTAGATGTAGGGTATTGGGTAGTTTCAAGTAGTCAACCATGGTGACACTAGCAATGTTAATATAAATCCCACTATCTATAATCATTGAGCACATACCATCTTTAATAAAAACTTGATATGAAAGAAATTCTCTCTTTGATTTGGATCATCCAAGGTCTTACTAAACATGGCTCTCCTCACCACATAACTAGGTATTTCACATTCACCCTCACATGGAAAAACATCTTCTTTATCTTCTTTATTTTGCATCTCATCAATAATTTTCTCTCCATCTTGAGGCTCGGCCTCATTCCCCTTATTTTCCAACTCTACTTCTTCCTAAGATAATACAATTTCTCCTCTCTTAGAATTATATTTATCTAATTTGGGAACTCACTAGCCTTATGCCCCCACCCTTGACCCTGAAAGCATTGAAAAACCTTAGAATTGGAAGTAGAAAGCTTATTCTCTTCATGCTTTGGAAGATGATGTAGGCAACCTTGGTCTCAGTTTGTGGAGAATTAGATGGAGGATTTTTGTTCTTGTTCCAACCCGAAGATGATGAAATTACCTCTTTGTCCTTAGACCAGCCCACTATTTCTTATCTTTTGGACTTGTAGGTCACCTTTTATTTGAGTTTATTGTTAACCTCTAGTGCCCCTTTGAAGATACCATTAATAGTTTCAAACTTATGAAGAGTCATGAGAGAAGAAATGTCTTTGTTCAACCCAACTTTGAAGCGTATGATGTCATAATGTACTTGCTCTTCCTGGTGATCAAGCTTTAAAATAAATTGTTGAAACTCATCATAGTAAGACATGACACTCTTGCTTCCTTGCCTCAAGTTGTATAGCTTGGCATGGAGCTCATGTCTATAATGCTCTGGTAGATATCGTTCCCTCATAAGTCTCTTCAATATTTCCCAACGAGGAGGTTCACCACCAATCATCACATTCCTAAACCTCTTTGTGTAATCCCACCAAGTGTTTGCATAGCCTTAAAAGTGAGCTATAGTATAGCAACTTTTATTCTCTTTGAAAAGATCATTAACTTGGAAAAGCTTTTCACAAAAAGACTCCATAGATAGGTACACTTCAGGACCAGTCTCATCTTTTAAAATGGGAATCCCAATCTTGATGGAGTTGATGCCAACCTCATAGGTTGCTTGGATATTTCCATGACCTTGCCTTCCTTTATGCCCTTGGTATCTACCATGATGCCCTCTTTGATCATACCTAGCCCTCATTTATTCTTCAATCAAGTATTTATAGTTGTAGACTCCAAACCCTATTGTTCCCTTCTACCATAGTCTTCTACATGGATGGGTTGATTTTGATTAAGTGGATCATGATATGGGGGATTTAGTAGATGGTAATGCCTTTGGTTAAGTGGTGAGATTTGTATTTGGTTACCAAGTCCTTCTTATTGGACTTTAGTGAATTGAGGGTCAAAGGGTCTTGTGGAGTTTCGGGTTTGGGAGTAATTAGGTGTTTGGGTATGATTTGGTGGAGGTTTTGGAGGATAGAGTATTTGATGGAGGGTATTGGGTGCGATGGTAGTAGAGGTGTTTTGGGTTTGTCCAATCGAAGAAACATGGTAGTGTTGAGGAGTATAGGGTCGGGAGTTCCTTTGACTCTCAACTTCTCCACCCTTTTATTCAAAGAGGACACATCCGATTGCACCTTGTCCACCTTTTGTTTGAGAGCCTCAATTTCTGCCATGATAGTTTCAAGAAAATTATTATCCATGGTTTGGGAGGTTTTACCCTCGGATTCCATTACCAATGTACCTAAAAAGGAAATAAAAACACCTATAAAATAGTAAACAAGTTAGTCCAAAAGATCCTCACACACTCTCACTTTCGGTTTTACCTCACACTTGGTTTCACAAGTGTTGAAAATTGGTTTGTACTTCGTGAGTGATTGAGGGATGAGTCTACTTTTTCCCAGAATAGATTTTTGCTTGAATGAATCAAGGAAATCTTGTTCAGACTTGAACCAACAAAATACAACAAATTCAAAACGAAAAAAGTACACAAAGAATGATAACACGAAAGAAAGGACACTAAACTAATTTTCAACCTAGTAGATAGTTACTTGTTTGATAATTAGTGATAGATTTAGCAAAATATAACTAATAAACAAAAATAGAAACTAAGAAATCCAAGTTTGAACTAAAAATCCGGTTTCCCAAAATTGATGAGTGGCATCTTGTGATTGGATGTCAAATTTACAAAATTTTTTTTGTTCTTCACTTGATGTTTCGGCCAAACTTCAATCAAGAGAGAGTATGAACGAATTTGGGGGGGGGGGATTCAAAGTTTGAAGCCTTTTCCAACTTTAAAATGGGTTTGAATTGAATTGGTCTTCCCCTTGTACTTTCAATTGTACTTTAGTATTTCTTTTGTTCCCTCTTCTTTTGGAAGACTTAGAATATTCTAGGAATATTCATTGTACAAACAACTTTCACCCTCTCTTTATTCCTTTTTGTGGATCAAACACCCTCTTTTTGAATATTCTTCTTCAACTCTATGAAGATGAAGAAGAACAACATGGATATTCAAGAGTTGACCAAGTCTGATCACAAGGCAAACGATGTCCAAATTCAAATGTATTTGTAGATATAGGTTCCCTTTTCCAAACCAAGCACAAATAATGAAAATTACTTCAAACAAACGTCACAATCACAACAACCACATGGATCCACCTTTAAAAAGCTTCAAACTCAAGTCTAACTATGTTAGAATGCTCAAAATAACCCAGATCTTATTCAAAATTTAGATCTAGACTCTATTAGTGCTAGTGAGCAAGGATCTAGCACTAGAAACTATCAAAAAAAACAAAAACCTAGTAGATCTAAGTGTTAAGGTTCGGATCTACTACCAAACAACAAGACTCAAAACTTTTTTTGTGATTTTTGAACTTTTGACTCTTTTTTGTGAAGATTTTCTTTATGGTAACAACAATCCAAGACTTAGAGTTGTAGGAACAACCCTAAAACATGGCTATTAATTCCAAATAATATAGGAATAGAGATATAAGCCAAAATGGAAACCTAAAAGAAAAAGAGTTGAAGTAGAGACAATGACACTAGAAACAAAGACAAATGGATTTAAGAAGCAAAAACACAAAAACTTGCATAAATAAAACATAGATAGTGAGACATAACCATTACAATATCATAGAACCAAGGTGTGTATTAAACACCAAAACTCTCTAAATCTTGCAATGAAAACACCACACTCTTATGTTGACACAAAAGGGACTCAAACCTTCCCAAAGCACCAATGTTTTTACGAAGATTTGCAACCTAAGTGATTTCACACTCAAGGATGCCCTAGTTTTAATGACTTTTCCAAGTCCTACACTAAAAACACTCCTCACAATAGATTTCACTCAATATTCATCAAAAACTAATGAAAACTAAAAGCCTAATTGTCAATTTATAGTTATTATAATCAAAGACTAAAATACCTTTAATGAAGGGAGATCCTATGGAGTGTAAAAGAAAGGCTTCAAAAGACCACAATGTTCTTATTGAGGTTGTTAGTTTTTGGTTTTTTGCTATTTTTGGAGCGTACACCTGTATATGCCCAATACTAGGAGTCAAGGCAACCCCTTAATTCCTTTTGATCCTGACCTTGAACAAATGATATGATACAGTCGTAAGATGTCATAGTATAAGTATGGAGCTTAGAACGATGTGGTTCAAGATAATCCAAGTACCTTGAATCTGCCACCTTTACATGTTGTTCTAAAAAAAGCTGCAAAAACCATTAAACTGTTATTGGTTGAAGAGAATGCAAGGTTTGTAGATGCCCATCATGCAACTTAAAAGAAAAGATCTATACAAGAGAAAGATCATTGAGCAACACTCGATAGAGACATAGCTAGAACAAATAGAGCTCAACCAACCCCAACTATCAATATTTACTAGATTTTGATAATCTAGAGAAAGAATTGGGATATGTTGAGCCCTATTGAGAGAGAAATTATTATTCCTTATGAGTTTTTCCAAGGGGTGAAGTTTGAAATTACGATTACAATAATTTAGTTGCTTAATCTGAAGGGTATGTTTGCTGATTTGCTGACTGATGATGCAAATATACATATTATGAATTTCAATGTGATTTGTATTTAATATAATCTACCTGGGTGAGTCAGGAAGGTTTGAGACTCAGGTTGGTCCCATTGTCTCTACTAAGGAAAATGACGTTATATTTAGGGGAACTACTTCTTGGATCCATTACCTTTTGTAATAAGGTGCAACATAATTCTCGGATAATTTTTTTCCACCTTCTAGAATGCGACAGCTAAAGAATGAGATTTATAATTTTAGGAAATTGCATTTAGAAGAACTATAAGAGACCTGGTTGAGATTTAGAAGAGGTTGATAAAAGTGCCTAATCACAAAATTTTAGGGAGAAATTTGCTCGAGATATTCAATAAAGCCCTGAATGGAAATACTAAAGTTGTTGCTGATACTCTTACTGGTGGGGCTTTCATGAGCCTTCATTCTGAGCTAGCTACAAAAATCTTAGATCGGGTTTTCCAAAACAAATGAGGGTGTCATACTTAAAAGGCAGAAAGAGGAGCCAATGTTTATGCTATTTGTGCTTCTAGTGAGTAGAGAGCCCTAGATGATCCATGGTTCAAGAGGTATCACAACTGATGATCAAGATAAGGTTACCTACCAAGCAATTTACAACTATGAATACTTAAAAGGTGAATGCAGTGGGTGCGTGAGGTGAATCTGCTAGACATGACGAGGTTGTCTCTGAGGAGGAACTAAGTACTTGGACAGAGAGATGGTGGATTTCTGAGCCAAAGGCCAAGGGTATAATTAGGACATTTGACTCAAGGAAAAAGAATTAAGGTTGGAACTATTATATGGATAAGTATAGGGATAGGAGCAGAGGCAGAGATAATGACTGGAGGAGAAAGGATTTCTATAGAAAGAAGAGTGGTGTATATGTTTCACTGAGGAATCATGATGCTGATTTGAGGATAGAAGCATTGATTGAAAAGCTATTTAAGGGTTTAGAGAGCCAAGAGAGTTTCCTTAAGGAGATTAAGGCGTATATTCTGCGATTAAGCTAGAAAGTAGAATTGCATGCTACTGCAATTAAAAAACTAAAGTAGCAGTTTAGGCAGATGTTGACTATATTGAATCAATATCAACTGGGTACTCTTTTGAGTAATCCCATTCAAAATCCAAAGAATGACATTCACTGACTAGCCATTACCACTTGGAGTGGTAAGGCGACTATTGATCCACCTATATAGGTAGTTGATGAGGTAAAGGATGATACTAATGATCTTGGTGATTCACCCAAAGCTAAAACTGAAAAGTTGGTGACTAATAATGATACGTCATAATAATTAATTGGTGTTGAGAAATAAGTTAATATTGATAATGGAAAGGGTGATAATGTCAAACCAGTTTTGAAGATTATTCTACGACCTTTACCACCTTTTCCTAAAGGTTGAAAAGAAGAAGAAAGAAAAAGGAAAATATTAAAAATTTATGTTGATGTTGAAAGAATTGTATGTAAATATTCCTCTTATATAAGCATTTGGGCAGATGTATGGTTATGCAAAGTTCATGAAAGATTTAGTGATGAAGAAATAGACGATGAGTTTTATGCCCGCAATAATATGCACCACTGCAGTGCTATTGCTTCTCGATCTTTGGTTTAGAAAAAAAAAGGATCCCAGAGCTTTTAATATTTCTTACACTATTGGGTCCCTAAAATTTGCATGAGCATTATGTGATTTGAGAGCTAGTATCAATATGATGCCATTAGTTGTGCATAAGAAATTGGGGTTGGGGTCACCTAAGCCAATATTTATGAGACTATTGATGGCTAATCATACTGTGAAGAAACTGATTGGTATTTTGTGTGATGTTTTGGTTAAGGTTGTTTCTTTCATATTACCAGCTGATTTCATCATTTTCAACTATGATATGGATTTTGACGTCCTTATTATTTTAGCAAGGCCCTTTCTAGTCATGGATAGGGCCTTGGTTGACATAGAGATGGGACATATGAAATTCAAGATTAATAATTAATAGGTTACTTTCAATATAGGTCAGCCGATGTGACAATCAAAATATATGTGGATGGTATCCATGATAGACACTATAGAGGATGATACAATAATTGTACCCATTGAGGAGAGACTTGGGGTAGAGGCAGCGGTGATCGTGAACTTTAATAGTGATGGTATCAATGAGTATGATGAGATGGTGGGTGCTCTTATTGGTAGAAGTTCTTATTCTGATGCACCAAAGAAGTTGGATCGTGATTTAAAAAAAATAACTCTACCAACTTAGGCATATTTTGAGGGTCCCTTAGTCTTGGAATTGAAGGCCCTTCTTTCTCACTTATATTTTTTGGATATGCAGGTTGAGGACTTATTCTCAGTTTTGTAGACTTTAAATAGGCCATTGGTTAGACTATTATAGATATTATCGAGATTTCACCCATAATTTGCACTCATAAAATTCAAGTGGAACTAGAGTGCATGCCCAACATTGAGCATCAACATTGTTTGAATCCACTTATGCAAGAGGTGGTAAAGAAGGAGTTCATCAAGTAGTTAGATGCAGTTGTGGTTTACTCTATTATCGATAGCAAGTAGGTAAGCCTAGTTTAATATGTACCGAAGAAGGGTGGGATCACTGTGGTCCCTAATAAGAAGAATGAGTTAGTGCCCATAAGACCAGTTATGGGATAGAAAGTTTGTATGGATTATCGTAAGCTCAATACTTAGATGCAAAAGGATCACTTTCCTATGCCATTCATGGAAAAATATTAGACCATCTTACAGGTAGAGGATTATATTGTTTTATTGATGGTTATTTAGGGTATAATATTTTCTATTACCCCCAACGACCAAGAGAAGACCACTTTCTCATGTCCATATGGTACGTTTGCATTTAGAAGGATGTCTTTCAGACTTTATAATACTCCTGTCACATTTTAGCATTGTATGATGTCCATTCTGATATGGTAGAGGATACTATAAAGGTCTTTATGGATGATTCTAGATTATGGGTGATTCTTTTGATGACTATTTAGCTTACTTAGCCAATGCACTTTAGAGATGTAAGGAGTGCAACTCGGTGTTGAATTGGAAATATTTCACTTTATGGTTAAAGAGAGGATAGTTCCAGGCCAAAAGATTTTGAAGAAGGAATTAGAGGTTGACAGGGCTAAAATTAAGGTGATTGAAAAATTGCCTTCACCGATTTTAGTTAAAGGTATTTGGATTTTCTTGGCTCATGTAGGGTTCTATAGGTGGTCCATTAAGGACTTCTCTAAAATTGTAAATCCATTATGCAAGTTATTAGAGAAGGAGGTAAAGTTTGTGTTTGATGATGCTTGTCTTAATGCCTTTAGTGCCTAAAAGAGAGGTTGATTTATGCTCCTATCAATATGTCTTCAGATTGGACTCTCTCATTTGAGATTATGTGTGATTCCAGTGGTTTAGTATTAAGAGTTGTTCTAGGCCAAATATGTAATAAAATACTTTATTCCATCTATTATGACAATAAATAACTCAACCCCGCACAAAAAATATTATACAATTACTGAATAGAAGTTACTTGCGACGGTGTTTGCTTTTGAGAAGTTCTGGTCCTATTTTATTAGGACCAAAGTCATTGTGCATACTGATCAAGCAGCTTTGTGGAACCTTATGACGAATAAAAATGCAAAGCCTAGGTTGATATGATGGGTACTATTGTTCCAAAACTTTAACTTTAAGCTAAAAGACCAAAATGACTTAGAAAAATAGGTTGTGAACTATCTATCCCACCTAGAAGAGGAGGCTATGCTTAAATTACATGATGAGATTGAGATTGATGATACTTTTTTAGACGATCATATCTTAGAAGCATCGTAAGCTAAATTTTTAGCAAGTGAAAATGATTTATGAATGAGGTACAAAGTTTTTTTGGGATGAGCCTTACCTATTTCGGGTGTTTGCAAATGGTGTGATTCAGAGGTGTATTCCCAAAGTTGAGATGATAAACATTCTTGAGGATTTCCATTCATCTCTCGTTAGGGTTCACCATGGAGGTACTCATACGGCCACAAAATTCTACCATATGGTTATTACTAGATGATGATTTATAAAGATGCACATGATTATGCTCGAACCTGTGACCAATGCCAATGACAAGGAAATATTTCACAAAAGCATGAGCTCCCTATGACACCTATTCTTGAGTTAGAATTGTTTGATGTATTGGGTATTGACTTCATGGGCACGATTATGATTTCTTATGGTATGAAGTCCACACTGGTGGTAGTCGACTATGTTTCTAAGTGGGTGGAAGCGGCTGTACTTCCCAATATTAAGGGTCTCAGTTTCACAACATTTTTGAAGAGGAATATATTTTCTTCATTTAGTAATCCACTTGCTATTATTAGTGATGGTGGGTCCCATTTGTATAGTTGTCTATTTAAGGTCCTACTTGAAAGATATGGTGTAAAACATAAGGTGGAAATACCTTACCATTTGTAAAAAAAATGGGTAGATTGAGGTCTCCAATTATGAGATCAAGTTCATTTTTACGAAGACTGTGAATGACAACCAAACTGATTGGTCGAGAAAGCTCAACCCAAGGTAATAGCTTTCCTTAAGCTTATTCAGTTTTATGTTCAGATATCAGTTATAAACTTTGCATCAAATACCCTTTCATATCCAGTCATATGTTCATGTATCATGACGGTCACATATTCATGCATCAGATATGCATTCTCATCATGATAAACTCAGCTTCTCAGTAATTTCAGTCATGCATTCATGAAGACTATCCATCATATATCCATCCATCAGACATGAATATTCAGTATGAGATTTTAGTATATCAGAAGTTCCAGTCATATAGACATGTTCAAATGTTCACGTCCCTTAAGTAAGATCAGTCTATCAGCTTTTCCAGTCTAGTCAGTCCCATTTGAGGAAAAATGTTTCCAAGGGGGAGATATTGTAATACCCCAAACTTTCTTTAAGTCAAATCTAGTCTCCAGAAGAGTTAGTGATGACTTCCTAGATGATTAATGTTTAAATCATATAGAATTTCCCCAATTTCGACATTTTTATCACATGGGAAATTAAATTAGCTTTTCAATGATACCAATTTTATCTAAATCCGGTATCGGAGTAAGAAGTTATGGATGTTTTATAGAGAATTGTCGGAACTACCTAGAAACGACAGTCAGGCCGGCGGATCATCGAGCTAGTGATGGACCATTGCCTAAGCCATCGTGACTAAGGCAGTGAACCCGTCTTCTAGCCAAGTATGATGGTCAGGACCGATGGACCGTCGAGCTAGTGATGGACCATCGCCCAAACCATCGTAGAGGAGGCAGGAAGTTCAGGTTCTGGCCATGTACGATGGGATGGACCGATGGACCGTTGACCCAGTGACGGACCATCGCCAAACCATCGCCACTTCCGATCAGCAATTTTAACCTATTTTTAAAAAAGGTATTTGTTTTTTTTTTCCACCCGTTTTAACCCCTAATTATACTAGACTAGAGCTCATAACTTCATTATTCATCCACAACACCAAATTAGGGTTTCTCTCAATGATCAATCCCCAAGAACAAGAAACCCTAGGTGTCTAATCCCAAGGCAAGAATTCAATCTTTCCTCCACCAATCTTCAAGAAATCATCCATCCAGGTATGTAAAGTGTTGATTCATGGGTTTCTTTCACTCATGAAGATCAAGAATCCTATTTTAAACTCAAGAATTATGATTTTCATGTGGATAGTTGATTTTAATTATATTGATGTGGTTGTATGAATCCCAAGTTGGAGTCTTTATGTACTTTTCATGAAATTATGCTAGTATGTGGGTTTGGAAATTTTTAAATTAAGTTGATTAAAGTAACCATGATGTATGAACTAGTGTATATGCCTAAGCCTAAGGTTGTGCATGCAATGTGTTTGATAAAATGCCCAAGAGAATAAGAATCATGCTTTACGACTCAATTATGACCAAATTGATGAACCCATGCTTTACCCTTATGTTCAAAATGACTTCCATGTTATTATTATGCATTGAAATTGTTTGATAAATTGTTCACGAGATTAGCCCTATGAAATTATGACATGTTTATATGCATTCCTATTTATATACCAAACCATGATAATCAAGTGCCTCATGAAATTCCCCAATAATTGTATTATGGATTGTTGATTATGGTCGTGAGTCCAGGAAGTGTCATGTCTTATCAGTTTCATGATATTAAGTGCTAGGGGTACTTGCACCTGAAAATTTAGCTGTGTACCTAGAGCCAGTATTAGTTTTCAAGATACTCTCAGTCAAGCCATGTTCAGTAGAATTCAGTCAGTCTCATGACTCAAGAAAACTTAGTAATCTCAGTAATCTCAGTCAGTTATCAGATCTCCGTAATATTCTGTCAGTCAGCAGAATTTAGTAAACTTAATCTAGTCAATTCAGTATAATTAATTCAGTGTCTAATCAGATGGGAGTAGGATTCAGCACCGAGTGAGCCCAAGGATGGGAACTCACCTGCGAGTAGAGGGTGTGATTCTTAGAAGCAATCCTTACACTCCAGAACTACGTAGCCAGCATAGGTTGAGATATCTAACCTGTTAGATGAGGGTTGATGAAGTGACTAAACCTTTTAGATGAGGGTCCCACCGTTCTCCTTAGATTACCTATTAGATGAGAGATTACTTACAGCTTGTCCTTACGAGTGGTGCGGTATTGACACCCTTCCAATTAGGGTTACAGATTGCACCCCAACTCAATTATATTATCTTATTTGGGGTATGTCGGTTAGATAAATATGTCCCACATATACAGTATCAGTCTCAGTCTTAGTAATAGAACTCAAATAGTTCTACAAAATTCAAGACCGTCAGATACAGTCACCCAACTTAGTACGGAACTCAGCTACTTCCATCAGAGATAGGACTATCAGACACAATCATTTAGATAATAGTATATCAGTTATACAAAAACTTATATTCTCAGTATTCAGATTCAGTGATGTCATGCTCTAAGTTATATTTCACATATTCATGCATGTGTTCTAACGTTTATGTTATTCAGTCAGTTAGTATTGCTCATGCATATGAACCCTCGCATTCAGCCTACCTCACTTGCTTACCAGTACATTCAATCATAATGATGCATAATTTTCTTTTGCGCTATGGTGTTTTATACCATAGGTTAAGAAGCACGAGCTCCTGTGCATCCTTAGTAGATCATACATTCAGCAGCCAGACTAGGAGTGAGTCCTCATCATTCGAGGATAGCATGATTATTTTATTACTTTATTATTTCAGTAGTTTGGAGTTAGTTGGGGACATATCCCATCAACTCCACAGTTTTAAACAGTTTAGAGGCTTCCAGACTGTAGCATGTTCAGACAGTTATTTCAGTTTTGTTTTGGTATTGATATACCGTATTTCCAGATGTTATATTTTATCAGATATTTGAACCTTATGGCCTTTCATCCCTTTTCCCATTTATATAGTATTTTATGCAATTCCTAGTTATAGATATCAAACATGGGTTAGCTTGTGGTCCTTTGGGGTCTTGATCACCGTGTAGCATTTCGGGTACTAGATTCGGGGCATTAGAAGGACATACAGGCAATTTTATCCAGTATCGATACTAGAAGAAGAAACAACACTTTTTGGTGTAAGAGCTGATGAAGTGGCAACGAGAATCTTATTTGCCCCAGAAGCAACCTTAGAAGGACAATCCCTCTATAAGTAACCAATCTAACCATATTTAAAACACTTGTTCCTCCCATCTTCACAAATCCCACAATACACCTACCCAAATAACCTATAAGGAGGATATGATGGAGCAGACTGAGCCTTACCAATATGATATTTGGTGCCCTGTGTATAAATCCACTATCATACTGAGAATGACGGTCACCCAACGGCTTCGGATAAGGAGTACTAGCCATAGAGTAGGAACTAGAACTCCTCCACTTCTTCTTAGAACACTTTCCACCATCTATACCACCCTACTGCCGACCTCTACCCTGATAAAAATAATATAAACTTCTTATTCTACCTCTCCCTAATTTCAACCTGCTTCTTCTTCTTTTCCTCAATTTACTGCATATACACAACCAATCTGGAGATGTCTATGTCCTTGTTCAACAAGGCAGCCTTACTCTATAGAATCAAATAACGGGAAAATCCAGACAAAAATTTCCTCATTCTAGCCCTCATGCTAGACACTAACTCAGGAGCATAACGAGACAACTGATGGAAATTTCAAGGCATACTCCTTGACCATCATCCTGTCTTGCTTCAAATTAACAAACTCTTTTTCTTTTTCCTCCCTCAACTCCTTAGGAAAGAAGCAGTCTAGAAAAGCACTAGCGAAATTATCCCACTATGCAGATTCAGAATCATCTCCGCTAGAATGTTCCCATTCCTCATACCATTGGTATGCTACATTCTTCAGTTGATAGGCAATGAATTCTATACTTTGCACATTAGTAACATTCATAACACGGAATATATTCTCTATCTCATCAATAAAACCTTAAGGATCCTCCTTAACCTTAACACCAGTGAACATAGGAGGGCTCAACCTCATAAACTGGACAACCTTTGTGGCCTTAAAAGAGGGAGTAATAGAAGCTACAAGCTCAGACTGAGAAGCTACTAACTGAGCCAACATATGAATAGACTAAAAAAATTCTGCATTTGACACATCAACTTGAGGAGCTTGGGGAGGACTAGAGGGGACTAGTGGAACTCTAGGAGGGCAATAAGGAACTGGACCCCTAGACCGGGTCTGTACCCCATAAGCAGGGCGTGTCCCATCAGCATTACCCTCAAGTGGGATAAAGGAGTTCTTATGAGCTCCAGATTATTTGAGAGGCATGATTTGAAAAGCAAACAAATGGGAATTAGAGAGACTCAAGAACTTAGTCTCTATGGCTTAAAACAAAACAACAAGAAAGGGAAATATTTCTCAATACCTCATAGCCTCTCCCTTATAAGTGCAGTGTACTACACACCCATAAATGAGACTCTAATTGACATGACTTTGTCGAACAACCAATGACACCAAACCTAGGCTTTGATACCACCTTTTTCATGGCTTGAATAAGGGCTTGGTCGTGACGGGTATATCAAGTCCCACGTATACCGGGGATCACCTCCTGTACTTATCCAAACCAAACATAGAACACCCCAAGGTCGGCTTAATTTTAAGCATATTACAAGATAAGAGATTATCAATTTAAAAATATTAGAATAAGTCTACAACCAAAACCAACTAATACCAGCACTAGTGCCAATACAAATATCAATGCTAATACTAATGCCGACACCGCCCATTCCCATATTAATTTGACAAATCATCTATAATAAACCAAAGAGTATCTAGTCAGGATATGCACCCAACCATAGCCAAACACCAAATCTAAAAAAATAGTAAAAATGTAAAGAAAACCCAAAACATGAAATGAGATCTCCCAAAGTATGAAAGTGCACCACTTCAATCTAAATCGTTAGCTAATCCTGAATCCAAGTCACTAAGTAGGTGGAGTAGAAGTATGACTTGTTCCTACATCACGTGGGGATATAGAGACCAAAGACGGTTAGCAGGGTAAGCGCTAGCATGTAAATCAAGGATAAGGATAACACAATGATATGATCAATAGTTTAAAATCATTCAAAGCCATTGCACCTAGTCAAATGCATAAACATATACATATATATATCACATGTCGGGATAGGGAACACGACTTAACATATGTTTAAAAACCTTACCCTAGATTATGTAGCTAAACTTTCATATAATAGTACCCATGGGCTATATGGGCCTTAGTTCTAACCCTGTGGTCGGGCCTCAGTACGTGTAGCCACACGAACCGAAAAATAATCTCATATATATATGAGCATGGGGGACTCAAAACCTCCAATATATACCAAAGTAACTTAAGCACGTAATTATATAATGATTTACAGGGAACTCAAACCTCCCTAATAATGAATTAATAATAAGGGGGATTCGAACCTCCTTGGTCATTTTAACCCTGAGTTGGCAAATGTAATTTTCAGTATTGGTCACTCAGATCTCCACTCTCACGACTCAGCTACACACCCTTATTAAAGCATAATTATAACAATTGTTACACATTCCCATTCAATGAACCACAATACACTTTAAGGCATATGACTTACTCACTGATCTCGAATCTAAGTCACTAATTATAAGGAGTAGAAGTATGACCAGTTCCTATATTGTATAGGATACAATATCCAAAGACGTTTAGCGGGGTGAACACTAGCATGTAATTCAGGGATAAGGATAACATAATAATATGATCAACAATTTAAAATCATTCAAAGCTAGTGCACATAGTCAAATGCATAAACATATACATATATATATATATATATATATCACATATCGAGATAGGGAACAAGGCTTAACATTAGTTTAAAAACCTCATCCTGGATTGTGTAGCTCAACCATCATATAATAGTACCCACGGGCTATATGGGCCAACTGCACCCTCTGGTTAGGCCCAGTGCATGTAGCCGTATGAACCAGAGAATAAAATCATATATATGTGCATAGGGGACTCAAACCCTCCAACATATACAAATATGAATTAACCATCCAATTATATAATAATTTATAGGGAACTCGAACCTCTCTAATTATGAATTAATAATAAGAGGGACTCGAACCTCCCTGGTCACTTTGACCCCTACATCGGCAAATGCAATTTCTAGTATTGGTCACTCAGACCTCCAATTTCATGACTCAGCTACACAACCTTTATTAAAGCCCAATTAAAATAATTATCACACATTCCTATTCAGTGAGCCACAATACACTTTAAGGCATACATTGTTGGCATAGTCATACCAACTACACTTGCAAGGTAACACATAATGCCAAAATAATTTCCATTAACTTAGGGAGAACAACTCCCTTTGTTCATTAATACACATTGGTGAACACCGACTCCTTTTGTTCATTAAATCATACTATTGAATTTCAAATACTTTTTTATATCATGCAATAGCTCAAGACTAGTTCAATTTTTACAAATTCCCACATTTTTCATAACTAAAAACCAATTTCACATTATGGGGTTGGGGTTATAACCACTTCAAAGACACAAGTTTGGGAATATCATAATTCCCTAGTTCATTCACCATACCCATTCACCCACAGGTTCAAAATCATATAAAAACATGAAAATTATATATATAAACCATGAAAAATATTATTCAACTCACAACATTCAAAACCCCCAACATTTGTTTTTATAACCAAACAATAATCTTATGAACAATACATTAAATTACATGCCTTTATAAAATTAACAATGAGAGAAGAGTAACATGTCTGAATCACAAAAATTTATGGAGAGAAATCAACCCTTGATCCCTTACATAACCAAATTGGTAAAACCCTCACTTGACTTGTTTAAGAGAATTTAAAGAGAGTGTTTAATCCGTTAAAGTGTTGAATGAATGACCCAAAAGAGTTTTATGGATGTGGGTGTAAATAGTTTTAAGTGGGAAATATCTAAAGTGCTCCCAACTTAAAAGATAAAAAAGAAAATCTTTTTTGGTTATGAGTCAATCCCTTGACTCGTACCCACACCTTACGACTCATGACCATGGGTCATAACTAGAAAAGTCTCCAGGACCCCCAACACTATTGTCCTTACGACTCAACTAACCAACTTGTAACAATACCCCATGACTCGTACAGTCCTACTTGTGAGAAACATAGAAGACAAATAAATTAAACACTAGACAACTTATGATTTGAACCTATGACTCATGATATATCCTTACGGCTTATAGTGAGCCACTCATACTCAGAGAAGAATTAAGCCTTAAACTTATTGGTTTTGGTATGACTTATCCTAATGAGTCGTCAAGACACCCTACGATTTCAGAGATCCAGTCGTAGCTAAGGCAGTGAGCCTGAAGCTCAAGAAATTTTCAAAGGTCAAAATCTGGGGTATTTCAGTACTTTACTAATAAATAATAATTTTAAAAAAGGTAAAATAGATACCACTCTTTCACTCATAAATTGGACTCTAGTTTGCTTATTGTGTAAATTTATGTGGATGCTATTATTTTTGGTAGTCCTAACATTTCTTTGTGCAAGAATTTTGCAAATTTTATGAAAAAAGAACTTGAGATGAGTCTCATGGGCAAACTCATATTTTTCTTATGACTACAAATCAATAAAATTCTAAAAAGGACCTTCATTAGTCAAACAAAGTACACAAAGAAGCTCATTAAAGAATTTGGAATGGAAAAAAGAAAAGATTTGGAACCCCCATAAGCCCTTCAATAAATCGCGATTCAGACACATCCAAAAATGATGTTGACAAAAAGACCTATAGATGAATGATTGGATCTCTATTATATTTAACTACAAGTCGACTAGGCATTATGTTTGATGTGTGCAAATGTGCTAGATTATTGTCAGCTCCCAAGGAATCTCATTTGATTGACATCAAATAGATCATTCGATATCTCATTGGGAATCAAAATATTGAATTATGGTACCCTCATTTTTGATACTTTGACTTAATTGGCTACTTTGATGTTGAATTTGAAGGTGATAAAAATAATCGTAAAAGCACTAACGAGTCCTATCAAGTTTTTGGCAATGCCTTAATATCTTTGCACAACTAGAAACAAAATTAGATTTCCTTATCAACCACCGAAGCTAAGTTTATTGCCATTGGTAACTACATCACATAAACTTTATGGATAATGCATTAGTTACTTGATTTTAATTTATCATTTGAGTATGTACCTACTAAGTGTGATAATACTAGTGCCATTAGTGTGCTAAAATATACTATGCATCATTGTCGGGATAAGTATAGAGATATTAAACATAATTTCATTCATAATCATGTTAAAAATGGTGACTTTATGTAAACTTTATTGATTTAGAAAATCATCTCGATGATATGTTTACAAAACCCTTGCTTGAAGATTGTTTTTACTTTCTTCGAGAAAACTCCAGATTATATGTTTTTAGAAAAATTAATTGCCACATAATATTTCTTACATTTTGTTTTTGGAGTAAAATATTTTTCATGTATAAAATCTTTTATTTTTGGATTGGTATCTTTTTACCTTCTTTACACAATTTTCCCTCAATACTACCCCTATGACCCTCTTTGCTTATTTACTACCTCTAGTCCCTTGTTGTGTCAATGCCCCTTGCCTTTTTGTTTTCCCAATGCCTACAACTCTTCCTCTTTATCTCATTTAGTCTAATCCCACCTTTTTATCTTCATAACTCTTCATCTCCCTTATTCTACTGCCGTGGTTTCTTCTTTCTCAAATCCCTTATAAAACCCTTTCTTTTCTTCTCACTTTCCTTACTCCCTTACCATGCCTAAAACAAGATCCATGGCTTATCATACCTAATCAATTATCTCTCAGATAATTAAGAACCCATTCTAATTGTCAATTCCTCAAAGGAGGCCTATTCAAAATCTATCTATTTATCTAACCCTAAAAAATACGTCTTCTCTAATTTTACTCCTTTTCATAAAAAATATTATTCAACTTCTAGACCGCCTCCTATTAAGAGAATTTTGCCACTTTTAAGAGCCATTTTTTTATGCCTGGTAGAGTTATCAATCTCTAGCAACTGAAGGAATCCCAGTGCAATGTTAATGCATTGTTCAAAGAAAGATTTATCACTATTTTTTATCTCTATGGGTCAAAATTTTTTGAGGATCCAGTTTCTATGTTCTATTCTAACCTCCATATCTCCAAAGATAGTAGAGAACTTAAAACTCTAGTGCTGGAAATAATAATTATTTTGAATGATTTTCTATTTGAGAAAGTGTTTTCTACCAAATTCTTCAGCATGGTTCCCTTCATAGATGGAACTTGTCTAGAAAATCTTAAGTTATCTTTGAGAAAGCTAAAGTTGCTTTTGTTAAAACTGAGGCAAATTTATCAAACTTTGGACCTCTGTGTAAGACCCCATAAAATCCTAAAGCTTAATTTAGTCCTTTAAGCTTGTCAAGGGGTCCCATACTTAGAAAATTCTAGCTAGGTTCCAAAACTTAGCCTATTATTGGCCTTCAAAAGTTGGAAATCTCATTTCTCCACCTTAACGTTCTTTAATGGTCTCTATTTTTATTAGTTCATAATCAGGAAGGTCAATAGGTGTTCCCAGACAAGTTTCAAATATTTTGGAACACATTTAGATCATGTTCATAGTCCCAAAATAGTGGACCAAAGTGGTCATGGCGCGTTGCATCGTAAATTATGTTGGTTGACATTTGTACAGGATGCTAGAGCCAAAATTTCTGAGGCTCGATGCTTCGAGTATTGCGTCACAGCCATCAATGCGCCACGTCGCTTGTAGCGTCGGCACCCATTTTTTAGTCATTAAATGTCCATGTTTTTAAGGGTAAAAGGGTTAATTTTCCATCCTTATATAAATCCAATAACACGTGATTCAGCCATATTTCACCCAAAATATAGTGTTTCTCTCAAGAACAAGTTAGGGTTTTCAATTAAGGATTCAAAGTCAATACTCAAATTCAAGAATCTCTCTGTCAATCTTTGTAAAATCATGAACTAAGGTATGTCAAGTGTTGATTATGGATACCTTTCATCCATGAAGTCCAAGAACCCGCTTTCGAATTATAAAACATGATATTTATGTTGTGGGCCATTTGTAACCATGTTTATCTTGTTGTATGATTCTCAAGTTGGAATATTTATGTGTTTTAATGAAACTAAGTTAGCATGCAAGATGAAATCCATAAAATTGAGTTGTTTATGATGTGTAATTTGATGATTTCACCTATACCCTAAGTTGTGCATGTAGCGTGTTTGACAAAATGGCTAAGAAGATAGAAATTGGGTATTATAGCTCAACTGTGACTCAAATAATAAATGCATGCTTTACCCTTATGACCAAGACTGACTTCCATGATATTGTGTGCATTATGAGTATTTGATAGAATGTTGATGAGATTAGGTTGATGAAAGTATGTCATGTCTATATGAAATTCCATCCATGTACAACATATGACAACTATGTGTTTCACGAAATCCCTAACTTATTGTATTATGAATTGTTGATATTAGTCATGTGTTCACAAAGTATTAAGTCTTTTCAGTTTAATGCTATCGAGTTCGGGGGTACTTGTACCCAACAATTTAGCTGTGTGCCTAGAGCCAGTATCAATATTCACGATACTCCCATTCAAGCCATGATCATTAGAATTTAGTGATTTACATGACTCAGGAAAACTCAGTAATCTCAGTAATCTCAATTAGTTACCAGATCTCAATAGTATTCCTTCAGTCAATAGAATTTAGTGAACTCTATTCAAATCATCTAAAATATACTATCAGTAACAGTTTACTTCAGTTTAAATTAGTTCAGTGTCTCTTCAATTGGGTGTATGATTCAGCATCGAGTGAACCCAAAGATGGAGATTCACCTATTATCCAGTAGAAGGTGTGATCCTTAGAAGCGATCCTTACATTCCAAAACTACGTAGCCAGTATAGGTTGAGATGTACCCTACAAGTTTAGGGATTATACACATCATTTGAGTTTTTCCTACTAGAAGGGGTTGATGAAAGAACTCCGTGTTAGAGAGGGTTTACTCACAGCTTGTCTTTAACCATGACATGGTACTGACACCCTTCCAGCTAGGGTTATAGGTTGGACCCCACCAGTTTAGTTTAAGGGCATGTCGGTTAGATGATTACCTCCCACAGTCTCAGTTTCAGATCCAGTCTTAGTAATAGAACTCAGTTCAGTTCTACAATTTTAGGACTGTCAGATATAGTCACTCAACTTAGTACAAAACTCAGCTAGTTCCATCAGAATTAGGACTGTCAGACACAGTTACCCAGTTAATAGTATATTAATTATACAAAATTTATGTTACCAGTATTCAGATTTCAAGACTACAAAATACAGTTAATCAGACCGATTTTTCATAATCAGAACTGTCAAAAATAGTCTTTCCTTTATCAGTAATATGATATCAGTTCCTCACTACTGAATAGACTTAGTCGTTCAGTATCCTAGTATTAGTACCCAGATATCAGTAAATCCACGTTATCAGAATTCATGAGTCAATGTTATCACGATCTTAGATACAGGTACATATTCATGCATGTATTCTCACATTTATGTTATTTAGTCAGTTAGTATTGTTCATGCATATAAACTATTGCATTCAACCCACCTCACTTTCATACCAGTATATTCAATCGTACTGACGTATTTGTGCTATGGTGATTTATATCATAGGTTCAGAAGCACGTGCTCCAGAGTATCAATAGCATTCCAGTTTTAGCAGTCAGAGTTAGCAGTGAGTCCTCATCATTCGAGGATGTTATTATTTGATTATTTCATTCTTTCAGTACTTAGTTTATTTTAGTTGATGGGGTTATTTGGGGGATTGTCCTATCAACTCTTTATTCAGACAGTTCAGTTTTAGAGTCTTTTAGACTACAGCATGTTCAGACAGTTATTTAAGTTGTTTTGGTATTGTTATACCATATTTTCAGTTATGTATCAGTATTGAACCTTATGGCCTTTCAGTTCATGTTTCCGCATTTACGATATTACCATTATTATTCAGGGCTCAGTTACAGACATCAGTCATGGGTTAGCTTGTGGTCCTTCAGGATTATGAGCACCATGTAGCATTTTGGGTACTAGATTCGGGGTGTTACAGACTTGGTATCAGAGCCTAAGGTTCAGCAATGTCCTAGGAAGTCTGAAAAGCCACATCTAGTAGAGTCTTGTAGATGGATGTGTTTTGCACCACACTTATGTGCAGAAGGCTATGAGATATTTTAGGAACAGTTCCCTTATTTCAGTATTCATGTCGTGCCAATGAGCATGAGCTCAAATTTAACTTTCAGTCTAATCCATTCTTCCCTTTTATTTATAGAACATGCCTCCTAAAACGAATAATGAAAGAGGAATAGAGAATCAGTCTATACCTCAGCCCATCTAGGCAGATCCTTTGGATGAGCATATTTCTTATGTAGAATTCAAAATTGCATTCACTACTCTAGCCAATTCAGTCATGGCTCAGGATGAACGACCAGCTACTGTTCTGGCTAATCCAGTGGCCAATTTTGCTATAGCCAGGATTCAGGACTTCACCCGAATGAATCCTTCCTTATTCTCTAGTTCTAAGTCTAAAAAAAATCCACAGGAGTTCGTCAAACAGGTTTAGAAAATCACAAATATCATGGGAGTGACTTCCAGTAAGAGTGCCGAGTTAGCCACCTATTATCTATAAGATGTAGCCCATACATAGTTTAAGAAGTAGAAGGTAGACAGAGGTGCAGATGCAGAGCCCATATAATGGGAATACTTTTCTACGGCTTTCTTAGGTAGATTCTTTACCCTAGAGAAGAAAGAATCCAAAGTGTTAGAGTTCATCAACCTCAGACAAGGTAGCATGAGTGTAAAACAATACTCCCTCAAGTTCACTCAGTTTACCAGGTACGCTCCTCATGTAGTAGCAGACAGTAGATCTAGAATGAATAAGTTTATGTCTGGGATATCAAAAAGAGTGGTTAGGGAGTACAGGACTGTGATATTGATTAAGGAGATGGACATATCTAGGCTTCTGGTCCATACTCAACTGATTACGGAGCAGAAACTTAAGAAGAAGGAGAGGGAAAATGAAAGGGCCAAAACTGGTAGTTATAGTTTTTCTCAGCTAGAGTCGCAGGGTGGTAACCGTTCTCAACATAGACAGAAGTTTTCAGCCCCAATTCCATCTTCAGCTAGTGTACCAGTACCAAAGTTCAAAAGTGACCATAGATATGGGGCACCAGGCTCCAAGGCATAGGGTAGTGAGAGCAGGGTTTTTACCCATAAACTTAATGAAGAGTGTGGTAAGCATCATAAGGTTATATGTAAAGCCAGTAATGATGTGTCTTTCAGATATGGAGAAATAGGTCACAAGGTCCGAGATTGTCCTATGCCTGAACCTAGAAGTAAGCACGGTCGTCTTTTAACTCAGTACGGTCCCCTAAATCAGCTGGGTGCCAATTCTAGCGCTACCAGTAGGCAACGCCCAAATAGACTCTATGCACTTCAGTCCCAATAGGATTAGGAAAGTCCTCTTGATGCAACCACTGGTATGTTACAAATCCCTCATTTATATGTTCACATTTCTTCATATTCAGGAGTTTTTTTTTCTTTTATAACTCTTCGCATAACAGTCAACTTTAAGGTCAAACCAAATGTTAGCAGGACCTTTTTCTAGTTCCCACCCTAGTGAGTCAGTCTAACACTGCCCGATAGGTATATAGGAACTGTCTGGTTGTGAAATCTCCAAAAGTCCGGCCTTTAGGTTCCAGTAGTAATACTAGTATGTATAGGAAATCCATAAGGGAAGATGATTAACAACCCATTCCTATCTCAGTGCAAAGTTTTGTACTTCAACCATCACA
Source organism: Capsicum annuum (assembly GCF_002878395.1). NCBI lineage: Eukaryota > Viridiplantae > Streptophyta > Magnoliopsida > Solanales > Solanaceae > Capsicum > Capsicum annuum. The sequence goes on along the minus strand of NC_061113.1, from coordinate 70,755,521 downwards.
ATACTTACGCATGCTTTTTGTTTTAGTCCCACGAATATAGCTTATATCCCATGCATTTTTCATAGAATAGTATGTGTTTCAAGTTTCTCATATGAGGAATCCAAGTTCATACAATGTTGCGAATCATGTTCCATGAATTCAAAAATTCCAAACTCAGTCTGTGCAGCTCATGACTCATGCACTCATGTTATGCTTTACAATATGCTTAGCCCACATGATTAATGACTTCACTCCTAGTGTTCAGTCAAACTCAGATTATGCCATGTATACCCTCAGTTTAGATCCCTCGGTGAATCTGTAGTGTCAATGTTCCATCCCACAGGCCTCAATTACAGTGTCAGTTTAGTAATCAATATTCAGTAAAGGACTCAGATAGTCCTATAGAACCATGTATTTCAACTATTAGTTACTTAGCTATCAGAATTCAGTACGTCCATACCAGTCTAACCCTCAGTTATAGAAAACTAGCATTCAATCTCAGTTACAGTCTTAGTTACTGTTAGAGTCTCAATTACCGTCTTAGCTACAATCTCAGTCCCTGTCCTAGTCCAATAGTCATATCAAAAACTCAGTCCAGTTTTAAATTTACCCGACCATAGCATATGTACATCAGTTACTCAGTTATTAGTATTACAGTACCTCAGTTTATAGAATGTTTTCTAATCATGATTAGACGCCTGGTCTTGCGTTCCTAAGGTAATACAGTTTTTCCTCACTCATGCTTAGTTATCTCATGTTACCCAGTCAATCATTACCTCTTATGTATAATACTCTATAGTCTTAGTCTAGATATCCAGACTAAGTACAGTTCAGTCTTATACGCCCAGTATGCAACTATAAGTTATTTAGTTAATCAGATAAAGTTAGTATATATTTATGTATTCATGCTCAACACCCACATAAATCTTTTCAGTAGTATCAGTTGCATTGCATAAGGTCTAATCACTTAGTCTTAGCTTCAGATCCTGGATATCTAGCCGCAATTCTTTTTGTAGATGCCTTGTGCGACGCCCTAGTTTTCCTCAGTATCTCAGCAAAATCAGTATTCTTCGAGGGACCTAGTGTCCCAAGGAGGAGATACATGATAATTCCCTAAACTCTCATGACATAAAACATGTTGTTATCTCTTCTTGTAATAAATCCAATTTAGAGTATGGGGGTATTTACAAGTTAACCCTCAAACTCCTACCTCAGCCGTAAGTTGCGTATTCAAGGTACTCCATTCAGATCATGATATCCAGCTCATGTAAAATATTTTAGACTCAATTACGTTCATATGTTTCCACTTATGCATATCTAGTAATTAATTTTAGGCTCATAAGTATTTTCAATTTATGGAAATAGTCTCCCTTGAACTTATCCAGTTTTATGCTCAGATTTCCATGATAAACTTGGTACCAATTATCATTCCATATTCAATCTTGTATTCATAAACTAGTTAACCATGCATCAGATATGAATGTTCAGTATGATACATTCAGCTTATTAGTCATGCTAGTCATGGAATCATGCTCCAGTTGTTCATGTTCAGTATGTATGTTAGTTTATCTTTTCTTCCCTCTCAGTCAATCACTTTGAGGATGAATATTCTCAAGGGGGGATATTGTAAGACCCTATAAAATTCTAAAGCTTAATTTAGTCCTTTAAGCTTGTCAAGGGGTCCCAGACTTAGAAAATTCTAGCTAGGTTCCCAGACTTTGCCTATTATTGGTCTTTAAAAGTTGGCAATCTCATTTTCCCACCTTAATGTCTTTTAATGGTGCGTACTTTTATTGGTTCATGATCAAAAAGGTCAATAGGTGTTCCCAGATAGTTTTGGATTTTTGGAAACACGTTTAGATCATATTCGGAGTCCCAAAATAGTGGACCAATATGATGATGGTGTGCCACATAGCTAATCGCGTTGGTTAACATTTGTGCAGGCTGCCAGAGCCAAAACTTCTGAGGCTCGATGCGATCATGGCGCAATGCGTTGAGTATTGAATTGAAGACATCAACGTGCCTCGCTGCTTGTAGCATCGGCAGCCAGTTTTTAGTCATTAAATGTCCATATTTTTAAGGAAAAAAGGATCAATTTCCCATCCTTATATAAATCCAATAATACGTGATTCAGTCATATTTCACCCAAAATATAGTGTTTCTCTCCAGAATAAGTTAGAGTTTTCAATTCAATTAGAGTTTCAAAACCTACAATTTTAAAATATTTGCTAGAGTGGGTTATGCTCTGATTGGAAGTGAGTGGTGCCAAACAAAATTCATGAATCCTAAGTTTGATCTTCTAAAATTAAGTAAGCCTATTACTAAGCCCTCTTCTGAAGTGTAGAAGGACATGGAGAAAGTTAAGAAATGTCTATAAGCTTTAAAATTTTCAACAAAATGTTCAAACTAGTCCATATGTTTTACATTATTAATTTATACAGTCATTGGGGTGTATGGGAATGGTAAATAAAATAAGAGCTCATAATTATCCCCAATTTAATAGTTTTGCCTGGATATATATTTTGGAAATTATGTTTCCCTAACTCAAATTGTGAAATTGATAATGAATATAGTTTTGTCATATAGTTTGACTTGCTCACTTATACTAATGCATTAGCATAAAAGGTTAATAAACCATGGATTGATTCCATTGAACTTTGGGGTACATGGATTTCCCATATGAATGGATAATTTGAGCCTAAAGGGTCATAAATTTCCCCATTAGATGGATGAAGGATACAACATGATAATGAACTTGCTAGTGAGGTTGGTATGATGATACCAATGAGATGTCTTAATGCATAACTGGTTCAATTAATGAGAGTGTATGCTAACTTTTTTAATTAAGCTTAAAATAGAATTATGTAGCTAGGCTATGAAAGTGGAGGTCTCGAGGGACCAATACTAAAAATGCAGTTGCTGATATAGGTTTCTAAATAAGTGAGATGTTTTAACTCCTACTTACTACATTATTGGGAGGTTTGAGTCCCCCATATCACATTATTTGGTGCTTAAGTCACCTTGATATATGCTGGGAGTTTTGAGCCCCCTATAAGGCAAACACTCATATGATTATCCTCTAGTTCATATGGTAATACACACTGGGGCCTTTTCTGCTGGGGGAGAGTTGGTCCATATAACCCGTGGGTGCCTTGATTACCATAATTATGCTACACAATCCAGGCTAAGATTTTAAAGGTTCGTGCTAAGACTTGTTCCCTACCCAACATGTGATATATATATATATATATATTGCATATGATGTTGTTTATTGATTTTAATGGTTTATGTATTATGTATCATGGCATTATTTTATTCTTTATCCCTGAGTTACATGATATCACTCTAATTACTAACCATCTTCAGACGTTGTATCCCCATGCAATATAGGAACTGGCCATACTTCTACTTTTCTTGTGCAGTAATAGGTGATTGTTTTATAAGTTTATGAGTCAGCTTGAAGTGGTGAGCTTTAATATTTTGAAAGATCTTATTTTATGATTTGGTTTCATTATGTCATATACCTTTCTTTGGGTTAGTTTTAGCTATTATTGGGGGCATGTACCAACTTAGATTCATTTTGGTTCTGTATGGAGGCTTTGTGGATTATTGTGGACTTGGAATTGGTTGTTGAATTCATAGAATTCTTTTGAGTCATACTCATCTATCTTGTTTTATGTTTGGAATTCTGTTATTATATTATATTATATTATATTCTGGTTGACTAGGCAAAATGGGTGGTCTTTGGTCCTCAGTGGACTTAAGATAACCATCATGGCTAGGCCGTAGTATGAGTCATGACAAAGTTGGTATCATAGCTTAGGTTCATGGTCAGTTGGGTGTCCACACAACTGTATCAAGTAGAGTCTTTTTTGTAAGTGTGTAGCACGCCAAACTTATAAGGAAAAGGTTACGAGGCATTTAGGAAATATTTCTCATTATTTTATACTCTAGATCATGCAATTGTGTTGTCCATATGAAAGTTATCCTATTTTCTTCCTTGGTTTAATTCGTGGGTCATGTCTCATTCTTGAGGCGATACAAGTGCAAATGGCTTAGCTTTCTAATAGTGTGGTCCTTTCTGAATGAGTTATCTAAAGTTGTGGAATAGCACAAGGACTTGAAAAGAGTCCATTAGTACATCAAGATATATTAATTCAAGCGTGTACCTCTAATTTCATGAATCGTGCTTTTCAGCCTGAGGTAAGATGTGTATTTTGTCCCTTTCAACAACTTTATTGCAGATGTCTTGCTAAGGGGAAATATTTGTATCCAAATGTAAGGGTAGTATTTCTATTCTAGAGGCAGTATAAATTGGGGTGTTACAACATGTGAATAGTAAGGTGATCCCGAGGTTAGTGATATGAAGTCTTATATTTAGGAGTCAAAGTGAGGGTAACTTTTAGTGTAAATAGATAGTTGTAGTTGTATTACCTTTAAGTAAGTGTTGGAGTTGATATGCTCTTATGGTAGTTGGTAAAAAAGAGTGGTTAGTTACAATATTTGCATCTCTAGTTGAAATAAGAAAGGAGCTCATGAGGACTAGATATTGTAGTAGTGAAATAAATCATAGGTTGTGAATGGAAGGATTGGTCAACTAATAATTTATGAATTTAGCATTCACTTGGGGAGATCATAAGAAGAGGGGAATCAATGATGCTTATCGAATTTTGAAGGTGCTTGGGATATATGCATGGGTAATTGGATGTGATATGAGGGAGTGAATGTTCTAAAGACCATAATGGGTTAGCTAATAAGATTAAGATCGACTATCCTTATTAGGTTGTTTTAATACACTGAGGGTCCCTTGACTTTTATCCAGTCTATAAGTTATTTTAGTAGGTGCGAATATATTTAGTAATATTTAAGGTATAGTAGTAACGTTGTAAAGAAGAATGTGCTTGCGGGCCATAGTTAAGTTAAATAAGGAATTTAGGTTGATTTCTCTATTTCATGGACTAATATATTATGAGGGGTATTTCCTTGGTGGTACATGATTGTTGCTAGACACTAAGTTTAAACTTTATATGTTGACGATGGTGATAAGAATGTTGGCTCAAGAATTGTTATGCAAGATTTGTGGGAGTGAATTAGTAGGTTTGATATAATGTGTGAAACATCTTAGGTTGATAACTTATGAAATATTAGAGTGGGTAATTGTGATATATGCATAAGGTCTAATGTTGAAGTAGAAATTATGGCTAAATCATTAGATGGATAAGAGCCCTAAGTTATAAGAGTAAAGTGTACTTGGTCTTGAGTTATGAGTGCCATGTATACCTAACCGATATTCTTAAATTTCATAGTATGGAGAAGTATAGGGAGTTGTTATATTATGTTATGTAGAGCTGAATTGAGGGAGAAATAGATAGACTATATGAACTCTTGGTATAGTTTTAAAATTTTGTTAAGTTATGGGGTTATGACATTAGAGATGTAATGCTAGTATTCTAAGGAGTTGAAAATGGAGTGTTGAGTGTTTATAGGCACAAATGTCTATTCCCATGAAAAGGTTAGTTATAAGGCAATGACTTTGGGGGTTGGAGGGAGTTAAGATTAGTGTACCTGAAGGAGGTATCCTAGAAAGAATTTAGTGTTTTCATATTAAAGCTGTTGAGGGAAATTTGTGTTCTTATGTATAGTGATACCCCTCCATGTTATTATACATAGTGATACTGCTCTCCCCACTATGTAGAGTGTTGTGCATACAAATTTAATAAGGGGATATACTTTTAAGATTGGGATAGTGACCTTTGAGATAAGGGGGAAATGATACAAATCTTGAATTTTCTCATAGTGGTGAGTTTTAGGGATGATTCATGATAAATCTATTCTTACTCTAGTAAATTCCTCCTACTTCGATTTAAAAAGACATTCCACCAACATCCTACATATTCAAATGGTGTCTATGCCAAAGTTTCTAGATCTCTATACAATCTATGTCCATGTTTCGACCCTCTAATTATGATCTAATTTTTTTGATGGGTGAAGCCCTTCATGCTTATTAGATCATATCTTATGTCACAGACCCCACCTAGAGTAGTGCAATGAATATATGATATAATTAAATACTGTCACTCCTATTTTCGAAGCTCATCCTCTAGTCCCTCAGTTACTCTCTGTGTGTCAGGATGATAGTGGTTATGGGAGAATAGTAATATTTTAGATTAGAGAGTGGATGATCTTAACTATAAATTTTTGGTGTGGCTACTCAAACTAAGGTTATAAATGAAGTGGGATAAGTGAGATGAAAATTTTGTTATATGAAATAGTTAGGAGGGGAATATGTGGTGAAAATCTTTATGAAGGTGATAGAGATTGCTTGTTTTTTGGTAGGGAGATTCTTAAGGTGGGTGTAATAAAGATAGGATTGATGTTGTAATTAATAGATACACAAACCATTGTGTTATGTGGCTAGTACTCTTGGTAAGACATGATGTTGTTTGACTATAGTCATAGGATAGAGTAGTATTCTGGGATGGATTTAAGGTATAGAGCCCTGCAACTTAAGTTAGAACCTTTTACCTTCGGATTATGCTTTAACATGGAAGAAAAGTATAGTTAGATTCAAGCTCTTGCAGTGATGTGTTTTATAGTGAAATTGTAAGATTGAAATGGTGAACTGTGGTATTCGTAGCTGAATTCATAGTTGGGGAGTATTGCTACATTTGAGGCCTATTAGATGTATCATTGGAGGTGGAGAATGCTTCATTCTTATGTACCATTATATCTTATTTCGTGTCTTGAATCAATCTTAATCAAGCCGAAGATTCCTGGAAAATTTTCATGTCGTACATTGTTATGATCATGATTCATATAGCTTATGTCCATTGGGGACGTTTAAAGCGTGCCTTGGGAAACTTTTGGAATTTTTGGAACTATTTTTGAGCTATTTTTGGATTTTGAGGTAGTGAGCCTCCACGATAACATCGTGTCACGGAGGATACTCTCTATGATAAGTGGCATGGCACGAGGATAACCTCGACAATAGACAGCGTGTCATATCGAGGTGTAAAAATTTCATCCAGCTTTGATTTTCTCACTTAGGATGAGGGGCTTTGGATCTTTTACCCCTTGTACGACATTAGTCTCATTATCTTATAATTCGTGCTTTCATTATTTACTTGGTGATGCCATGAAGCCCTTTTCTTTTGATTCCTATACGTGTTTTATTCCATACTTTTAAAATTTCGAAAGATTCCTATCCATCATTCGAGGACGAATAATTCCAAGGGGGAGATAATGTAACACCCTGCATTTTTGGACTAGAATTTGAACCATTATTCCTACGTGTATATACTTGAAACCAATGATTCCTATGTAAATAGAATTTTCATGACCATTTACCTAGTGTGTGAAGGGCTATTGAGGTAAAAAATGTTCATAGTTACACTTAGAGCAAAGTTGAGTTAAGAACTTTTGACTCAACCAAATTTTGGTATTCAATCCCACAAGGTCAACTTTTGATGTGTATAACTTCTAGAATATATTGAACTTTAGGATTTAAAACCCACCAAATTAAATATAATTTATTCCTTTTTCGAACGCATTCAATTTTTCCTTAATTCGATATCCGAGCAAAAAGTTATGAGCATTTTTGTGAGAAACCTGTGAGGGTCCATCATTTAAGTGTGTCATGGAGGATAATCTCCGTGAGAAGCTCCATGCCACGCTGATGCTTTAAATTGGGGCAAATTTTTTTATTTACTTGGAATGAGGGGTACTGCGGTCTTTCACCTATGTATGACCCTTAAGAATAATACAACCTATTTCTTTCAATTTTAAGAGACCAAATTCCCCAATTACACTCTTAAACTCAAAGCCCCGGGAAAGCATAAGGATTTCATCGTATGTTTATCTTCCAGGTTCTAAGTTCTCACCAATCCTTATGTGTCTAAGGCATGTACCTCTTTCCCTATACATGTATTTTCTTAATAGCATGAAAATTGGTTTATTATTCATGGATTTGAGGTTAGGTTTTGAACTATAGGTTGAGGGTTTTGGATATGAATTGTTTGAATGTTTTCTCATGATTACTATTAAACTATTATGCTTCATATTGTTGATTTATACACTGATTGGGGTGTATGGGAATGGTAAATAAAATAAGGGGTCATGATTATTCCAAGTTTGATAATCTTGCAATAATATATGGTTTTGGAAATTGTGTTTCCCTCAACACAAAATGTGAAATTGATAATGAGTATGGTTTTTTTCATATAGTTTGACTCGCTCACTTATACTAATATATTTATATAAAAGGTTAATGAACCATGGATTGATTCCATTGAACTTTGGGGTACATGGACTCCCCGTATGAATATATAATTTGAACCTAAGGGGTTACGAATTCCCCCATGATGGATGATGGATACATCATGATAATGAACATTCTAGTGGGGTTGGTATGACGATACCAATGGTATGCCTTAAGCATAACTAGTTCAATTAATGAAAATATGTGCTAAATATTTTTAATTAGGCTTAAAATATGATTGTGTAGCTGGGACGTGAAAGTAGATGTCTCAACGGACCAATACTAGTAACTGCAGTTGCCGACGCGGGGGTCTATATGTCTGGGAGGTTCAAGTCCCCCTTATTATATAATTGGGAAGTTCGAGTCCCCCATATCACATGATTTGGATCTTAAGACACCTTGATATATGCTGGGAGGTTTGAGTCCCCCACAAGGCATATGCATTTATGATTATCCTCTAGTTTGTGCAGCTAAACGCACTGGGGTCATTCCAACTAGGGGGAGAGTTGGGACCATAAAGACCGTGGGTGCCTTAATTATAATGGTTATGCTACACAATCTAGGCTAAGATTTTAAACATTCATGTAACACCTTGTTCCCTACCCCAACATGTGATATATATATGTATGTATTGCATATAATACTGTGAATTGGTTTTAATGGTTTTTGTATTATGGATCATGATATTATTTTATCCTTTATCCTTGAGTTACATGCTAGCGCTCCAATCACTAACCTTCTTCAAATGATGTATCCCCACGCGATGCAGGAACTGGCCATACTTCTACTTTTCCTGCATAGTTGTCACAACCTGAGGCTACCCCCTAGTTGTAACACAGTGCTTAGTACTACCAGTGATCCCCAGCTAGCCCATGTACTGGCATGTTTCTTGAGCAACTAATTTAAAATGTATATAAACTAAATTTATTAAAGAAAAATTTAATCATCAGAAAGTCCAAAAAATGTAATATTGATAAAGTTTACAATATGATAAAACTGAAGAAAGTAGTTGAATTACATATCATGACTCTGATTGACTATCTAATAAGCCTCTACTATACTAACTATAGATAACTAGGAAATGCCTCCAACTACCACTAATCAATACATATGGATAATCAAAATACAACATATGAACTGCAATGGACTAAAGTTTCCAAAATAAGAGAACTCATCACCTGTTGCCTGAATGCTGAGAACTGTCTGACCCTAGTGTGTGGACTACATCTAGTACGTATATTATGAAGGAATGTAGCCATAAACACATATATGTGGTAGTATGTTGGAATATACTAAGTATACAAAGACATGCACTAAATCATGGAAATATTTAAAACATGCTTAGCAACTAAGGATATAAGCTATTTACTGAAATATGCCTTAAAAATATGGTTGTACATGAATATGGTAAGTCATAGTGAAATTTATAAGTTAATAAGCTAAAAATATTCTATACGATGGGAAGTGGTAGAAACATAAATACTACATGTAAATCTCATGTAAAGTTGAACATGCTGTAAAACTGAACTGATGACCATGAAAACATGAACATGTAAAACTGTGAAAGCAAGACCAAGTATAGCATGTACTGACATGATTTGAATAACATGAATTATCTGTAAAACTGATGTATGATTACTAAAATCTGATTACTTGATCAAGAAAACCTGAACTGAGATAAACTGAATACTAACTGAAACTGTGGGAGCTATCATGTAACTGACATAAACCATGTGATCTATCATGGAGTCCAATGTATGACCTACATTGAAGATGGTTATTCTATCCTTTCTATAAGAGTAAAACCTGAATTTGAGTGATCACTAAACTGAGCCCATATTGGGAAAAGAAAACACTCTCTGGCGAGGCCCCTGAACCTATGGTGGTATGTAGTTTATGGGGAAGTAGAATGTGTTGAACCCACACTTTCTTCTTAGTAATAAATCCTACTCTAAACTAAAATACACTGATATACTAACAGGTGCATGCCCTAATAACTTATAAGCTCAGGTCGTGGTATTTTGAAAATAATTGTGCATACAGATTTTGAAGTAATTATAAATATGTAAACTGATAGTGCTCAACATGATCACAACAAACAAATTTTAACAATAAAATCATGAGTTGACTGACTCATTATTTGAAAGATCTGAAACGTAAGTAAACGTGTAGGTTTTAGGTGTTCATAACCTGCCAGCATTAAATGATTACAAAACATCGATAACAACACTTAAAATAGTATGTAAAATCATAATGCAAAGACCCAAAACCTGAGATATTTCAATAGTCTGATAAATTTCAGAAAATATCATGTTTATACAGTTTAAAGCATAATTTGAGAATTTTGACATGATGTTAACAGAACATGACATGGGATTTTGGAACTTCAAGCATGTAGGATCATGATTTTCATGGAGTAAAACTATTAACATATCTTGAATGTAAATAATGAGGAAACATGGACGAATTTCATGATTTACATAGAACTTGATCATAAACTAGAGTATAATTTATATTTAACCAAAAAGAGGATTTTGGCTCAATAGGTGAAAGGAACCCATTGATGAATACCTCACATACCTTGATTGGACGAATTCCTTGAAGAACGCTTGAAATTGGAAATTAAATTCTTGAGTTCTTAACGGAAGAAACCTGAATTTTGTTCTTGGGAAGCGGGGAATGGTTTTCAATCATGTATTGGTTTCTTGGGGATTAAGAGCATGGAAATAAAGTGTTTACATGTTTATCATCGAAATAAGGGTCCTGAAGGTCATTTTGAATGCATTACTGGAGCGTTAAAAGCATGGGGTATTACACTTACTATTTCTCACGAAAATGGTCATAACTTTTCACTCAAATATTGGATTAACATAAAATTGGTATCTTTGGAAAGCTAATATAATTTTCTGTGATTTAGTAGGTCTTTAGATGTAAAATTATACATATGTAAAAAGTTTAAGATGTTTAAATCTGACCCTTTTAGAATCTAATACCAAAAACTAGCCAAATCAAAGGCTCTTAGCTCAACTTTGCTCTAAGTGATTCCTATGAGCATTTTTCCACCTCATTTAGAGCTCTTCACACTAAGATAATGATCATGAAACATGTATTAAAATATAAATCATGGGATTAGAGTTTACACATACAAGAATGGCGATTCAATTTCTAGCTCAAAATGTGGGATGTTACATTATCTCCCCCTTGGAATCATTCATCCTCAAATGATGGGTAGGAACTTATTGAAACTTTAGAAGTGTGAAACAATGTAGACATGATATGTCTGCTAATGAAGGATATAGCTGAGATGAAACATTAGAACTTTCATCATGAAACTAATTTCTGAGCTAACTTGACATTATTAAGTATAAAGAGCTAATTCATGCTGAGAGTTTAGAACTCACTTATGTTCATGATATGATCATACATATAGAACTGCAAAGTGATAACTGATGTAACAAAATCGAAAGAGTTACTGAGGCTAGAATAAAGTACATAACTTCTCATTAGGAATTGTCCGTCAACTAAACACGTATTGGAATCAAAATAAAAAAGGGTTTCATGGCATCACCAAGTACATTATCTAATCACTAATCTTGAGATAAAGAGACTAAGGTCATACAAGGGGTATTGCACTGTCGGAGCTAAAATACTTGGAAAATGGAGATCATCCACTGAACACTGATGAACTAAATCATGACTAATATCTAAATCGTAGACATGATGCATGAATTGAACTAAATTCAAAACTTGCATGGACGTGAATTAATTTCCTCATGGAATAGCCATACTCATGAAACTTCGAATAGTAAGACGAGATGGAAATCTATAGAAGCTTATCTATCTGAATGGTAAACTAAATTGTTGGCTATACGGAAAAACTCATACTGAAAGATCATACTCAACTGGAGTATTTCTTCAACTCTCTTGCTAAGAAGTGCTAATAACATTAGAGAGCAGATAATTCTTGTTCATGATCTGAGTAAGGTGTCTGAATAAGAAATTACAACATAGCTACAACTCTATAACATGGAATATAGGCCTATGAAATATAAGGTATGATAGAATTACCAGGCCTTAGGCAATGTAACTGCTAAATTTCAAACTTAGCCACACTTCTCAAATACTGCCTCAACATCCTTGTTCTATTGAATACCATGCTCATCTGATTCAACTTATAATCCTTACATGGGTATAAATAACTACTTCATCCCAAGTTTGAGTTGAACTACATAACCTCTCTATGTTCAAGCCTAACTTGAAATACATCACACCATAATACTAGTTTGAACCATGAATTCAACAACCCATGCGTGTTTCACAGCTCTCATCTCAAGAATAATTCTTCTTACCACTTCAACAACTAAATTCAACCTTTTACTAGGAATTCACTAGTGCACAATGCACCCATCTACTTATATACTAACATGATGTTCAAGACTATGATTATAACCACATATGAATTTCTAGGCAAACAACCCTCCAAATGCATCTTTCCTAAATTCTCTAATAACTATATCAATAACAATTTCCATGCACTGTACCTAAGAAAACACACATGAAATTTCAACTAACCATGATATACAAAAAAATATCTAACTTGTTATTCCTTCAAACTTATAGCTTTACATAGAAAAAACATACAACGATCTTTTCCTAATATGAAACATTTAATTAATCCCATCTAAAAAATTATTCATCACCACTATCATTTCATAAGGAGAGGTCACTGAAAGGTTAGAACATGAGGACTTGATGAATGAAAAAATACTATGCATAATTGGGACACTTAACTGAGGCCTGAGGAATAGAGTATCCACGACATGGATTCATTAAAGAGATCTAAACTGAGGACATACATGACATAATCTGAATTTGATCGATCATTAAGAGTGTAGCTTGAATACATGGAACTAAATGAGTACTTGAAACTGAACATACTATAAAGCATGAGTACATGAGTCATGAGCTGCATGACTTGAGTTTGGAGTTCATAAATTCATGGAATATGACCTGTACTTCTGAGGGAACTGGAACTCCTTATATTAGGAACTGGGAATATATATGATTCTATGGAAAGTCATGAAGATAAGCTATGATCATAGAGCTGATTTGTAAGGCATGAGTAGATGTCATGATGAATGAAGTACAAAATTTGCACTGAGATAAAAATGGGTCGGGCATCTCCCTCCCTTACTAATGTTCTATAATACACTGGTATCACTACTAGAATCTGAGAGCCTGACTTGGTTCCTTGTTCTATCATCTCCCCCTTTAGCTTTAAGCCATCATATAATAACTTGAATACTTACTAACTTAGAATCTTCATGAGTATCACTATACCCTAACTTCACACCATCTAGAATTTTTACTCTTTTTTCTATTAGCTTAACTATCCATAATTCAAACTTAGATTCTAACACTTAACATAGATATTCCCAAACTTTTAATGAACTAAACTAACTTCATTCTTGAACAATCCCTTAATATATACTATTCTTAACTTTCTTTAGCTTCAGCAATCATCATTACATACTTACACCCTTCATGACAACATACTTGCCTTACTAAACACATCATATGCCTATTTTCCTTCATAGCTTACAGATACCACATCTCTAAACTTATATTTTCCCTGAATCATGATGTAACGACCCGAAATCTCCTCCTGGGATGTCACACAGTACTTAAGGCTACAAGTAGTCCTAAGCTAACCCTTTGAGCCCGTCACTGCATAAAATAACTCATTTCGAGAAGAAATAAACAAAACACTGGCACTATCATATCAAATAATAGAAATACAAAGAAAATACTCGGTCCAAATGACAACAAAACTGGAAATCTCAACATACTAACAATCTGATAACTAGTTTGACAAAGCCTCTACTACTCCATGAACTAAAAAGCCATTAGTACAGGTCCCCAACTGACCCAAACTGAACTGAAAGAAATAACGTATTTACTAAAATATAAAAATATCTGAAGATAGGTCCTCGAACCATGAGGACTCACCACTGTGGAGATGTAGACAAAGGTACTCAAAAATCACTGACAAGGCTGGAACTGAGCACCTGAACCTATATTATAAGACAATATAGCACATAGACGTATATGTGGATCAGCACTTGGGAATGTACTAAGTATATGGGGGTGTATGCATTTACAAAAAATAGTATCCATACTCTTTAATCAAATCATGCATGCAAATATGAATGACTCATATAGCTTGACTATGTCTACAATATAAAGCTTATAAATCATGTAGAATGAAGCATGTAACACAAATCTCGTGAGTCATTATACTTTAGCTTTAAAATATGTACTCTCCTCTTAATCTCGTTACTCGAAGACTAAAGAAAGTTTTAAACAATACTTTCAAACTCATGCATACATCTCATGGAGAGTAAAACTTCTTTAATGCTCAAGAACTTAGAACTTTTTTAAACTCAAGACACTTGGAACTCAGAATTTTATAACTCTTACTAGTAGAGAAACCTACTTTCTTCTTGGGAAAATTTTACTTCAAGAAACTATTTTGAAAATCTTACTATTAGGGAAAATCACTTATCCCAAAGCTATAGGGAAAATATTCTATCTCAAGGGAGGTTCTCTTAACCGACATAAACCATCTGAGCTACATGGAGTCTAACGTCTTATCCTCCTAAGAAAGAAACCTCACGTTGGGGAGAGGCATCATACTCTTGCCAGGGAGTTTAACCTTAACTCAGTGATCACTTATCTCGACCTCGGGCCCATAAATCTCAATCCTACAATGGCAC
This sequence comes from Capsicum annuum, assembly GCF_002878395.1. Lineage (NCBI taxonomy): Eukaryota > Viridiplantae > Streptophyta > Magnoliopsida > Solanales > Solanaceae > Capsicum > Capsicum annuum. The sequence goes on along the minus strand of NC_061113.1, from coordinate 70,740,509 downwards.
ATAGTTATGAAACCGTAGTAACTTACCCAACTCGGTGCTAAATACTACTCCTTTAAGTTAGCTACGCTCATCTCAGGGAAATCCACTTTAAAATAATCTCATGGTTCATAAGAACCCAACTATAAAATCTGTAATCTCATTTGGTAAAGTGGATTTCAAAGATACTATTACCATTAAGGTCAAAAATTTATCAATGATCTAAAAATACTCAAATCATGGGTGCTTATAGCATAAAAGTTCATGAATTGCAAATCTCAAGTAGGGGTTACTGACCCATAGTCAAATCTCAAGTTAAGACTCATCAAAATGCATACTAGATGTCATAAAGATACACAAATCATATAGAAATTTGGAATGTTCAGCAATTTATCTTAGAATCTCAACATACTCATATACTTCAATTTCTAGAACATTGGCAAATCTCAAAATCTCACGTATAGTAATATTGGGTATGAACCCATACTTTAAATTCATATAAGAACTCATAAAGTCATATATATTTGTAATTTAAAATAAGTTTTGGGCAAAAGGATGAAAGAACTGTCCTTTTTCAAATCCCACATACCTTAGATTATGAAACTAGATGAACAAGCTTGCTTGAAACTGTTTTTCCTACTCTTCGAGAGAGGGTTCTTGAAGCCTTGGACTTGGGAAACTTGAATCTCAACTCAATTTGTAGAATATATGGTGAGTTCTTGAATTTCTTGGAGAAGGGTTTTAGGTTTGTTCTTGAGGAATAAACCCTAGCCTTTGGATATTTGGGAGATAATGAAGTCATATGCTTTGTTTCGCATATATCTAAGCGTGAAAAGGGGAAAAAGTCCAAAAAGTCCTTTTAAAATGACTTAAAAATGATGAACGGGATTTGAGATGGTTAGAGTGATGGTCCGTCGCTAGTTTGATGGTCCGTCGGATCATTCATCGCATGTTGGTCAGAAAAAGGCCACACTGCCTTAGTTGCGACGGTCCTAGCGACTGTCCGTTGCTAGCTTGACGGTCCGTCGTCTTAGCCATCACACTTGGGCCAGAAGAGGGAGTCACTTCCTTGGTTGCGACGGTTCGGGCGACGGTCCACTGCAAACTCGACGGTCTTCAACCTGTTCATCGCACCTGGACGGTTCCGACAACTCTCAGTAAAATAATCATAACTTCTCACCCCGATACCGGATTTGGATGAAATTGGTATCGTTGGTAAGCTAATTCAATTCTCTACATGAAAAAAAGTTGATATTAGGAAAATTCTACATCGTTTAAAATATTTCTCACTTGGAAAGTCAGCCCTTACTCTTCTTAAAGATGAAACCCGACTTAAATAAAAATCCGGGGTATTACACATGAGAATTACTATTATATCAAGTATCTGATATCAACAACCTATAACCCATAACTTAGCTAGTAAAAACATCATATACTACACTACTAGCCTCATTCGCACTTAGCAACTCAAGGGTACTATCTAAGAACACACACATTAAAAACTTAGAAATAATACAATCCCTTATCACCTTGGGTACACTTCTAGATCATAACCATACCACCATATATAACTTCAAATTAATAAACTTAAATTCTTGCATACACAATTGTAAGCCTACTAATTCACCTTTCATACGACTAGCCCTATGGATACATAATCTACTCAATCCAGATAAACGCTATCCCAACTTTACTGCTGCTAAACTTCTTGGTTCATGCTTCTAACTCTAGATCATATGCTGTTATAAGATTCTGACATGGGATCATCTGACTTTGGCTTAATGCACGATATTTTATGATTATGAATAAAATCTTTCATACTTTGGAACATAAAGGCACTGGTGGAATACTTTTTAAGCCAACATGCAATCCCGTAACTATCTGAGAAAACTCTACCACTAGGAATTTAAGCTTGACTATTTCTTTTACCTAAAAACTAAGGTAGAGTTGGCACAAATAGAGCAAGATGAGAATCTGTATAAGTTTCTTAGACAACATCTCAGTTGCACAATCTGAGATATAAAAGAAAGGAAACATTTCCTAAATGTTTTGTAGCCTCTCAAAGAAAAGTACAGATGTCTCCATACCGTTCTACAAGAATCTACTAGACATGGATTCATAGAAACCCTAGGGCACTTGAACTCTGTGCTCTAATACCAAGTTTGTCACAACCCGAGGCTACCCCTAATTGTAACACAATGCTTAGAACCACAAGTAATCCTAAGCTAACTTATGTACTGGTATAATTCTTGAGCAACTAATTTAAAATATATAAATCTAAATTTATAGAGAAGAAACTTAATCGTGAAAAAGTCTGAACAAATATAATACTGATAAAGTTTACAATATGATAAAATTGAAGAAAGAAATTAAATTAAATAGCATGACTTTGACTGACTATCTATGAAGCCTCTACTATAATGACTATAGATAGTTGGTACATGCCTCCAACTACCACTAATCAATACATATAGATAATCAAAATACAACAAATAAACTACAATGGACTGTAGTTCCCAAAATAAGGGAACTCATCACTTGTTAGCTGAATGCTGAGAATTGTTTAACCCTAGTGTATGGACTGCATTGGTACATACATTATAAATAAATATATCCATAAATACATATATGTGGTCAGTACATTGAAAGGTACTGAGTATATAGAGGTATACACTAAATCATGGAAATACTTACGACATGCTTTGCAATTAAGGATATAAGCTATTTACTGAAATATTCCTTTAAAATATGGTGGTACATAAAAATGTTAAGTCATAGTGAAATTTATTAGTTCATAAACTAAAAACAATTCTGTAAGCTGGGAAGCGGTAGAAACACTAATAGTGTATGTAAATCTCATGTAAAGTTGAACATGCTGTAAAACTGAACTGAGGAACATGTTTAGATACTGAGCATAAAAATATGAACATGTAAAATTGAGAACACAAGACCAAGTATAGCATGTACTGACATGATCTGAATAAAATGAATAATCAATAAAACTGACTGTATAATTACTGAAATCTGATTACTATGGAAAGAAAACCTGAACTGAGATAAATTGAATACTGACTGAAACTGTGAGATCTATCATGTAACTAATATAAACCATGTCAGCTATCATTGAGTCCAATGTTGACCCACATTAAGAAGGGTTGTTCTATCCCTGCCATCGAAGTAGAACCTGATTTGGAGTGATCACTAAACTGAGCCTATATTGGGCAAGAGGAAACACTCTCTGGTGAGGTCCCTAAACCTATGAGGGCATGTAGTTTCTGGGGAAGAAGGATGTACAAAAACCATACTTCCCATTTGGTGCTAAATTCTACTCCCAACTAAAAGACACTAAAATACTAACTGGTGCATGCACTGATAACTGATAAGCTCAGGTCATGGTATTTTGAAAACAACAACGCTTATAGATTCTAAAGTAATTATAAACATGTAAACTGATAGTGCCCAACATGATCATAAAAATGAGAGTTTAACAATAAAATCATGAGTTAACTGACTCATTATTTAAAAGGTCTAAAACGTAAGTAAACGTATAGGTATAGGGTGTTTATAACCCGTCAATACTGAATGATTACAAAATATCAATTGCAACACTTAAAACAGTACGTAAAATCATTATACAAAGGCCTAAAACTTGAGATATTTCAATAGTTTGATGAATTTCATGAATGTAAACCTGGGAATGAGTTAACCTTGGGAAAATATCATGTTTATAAAGTTTATAGCTTAATTTGAGAAAATTGACATAATGTTAACTAAACATGCCATGGGATTTTGGAACTTCAAGCATGTAGGATCATGATTTTCATGGAGTAAAACTATCAAAATAACTACTTGAATGTAAAACAATGAGTAAACATGGAGTAATTTCATGATTTACACTGAACTTGATCATAATAAACAAGAGTATAATTCATAATTTAATCAAAAAGAGTGTTTTTTGGCTCAATGGGTGAAAGGAACCCATTGATGAATACCCCACATACCCTGATTGGACGAATTCCTTGAAGAATGCTTGAAATTGGAACTTAAATTCTTGGGTTCTTGAGGAAAGAAAATTGAATTTTATTCTTGGAAAGAGGGGAAGGGTTTTGAATCGTGTATTGGATTCTTGGGGTTAAGAGTGTGGAACTAATGTCTTTAAATGCCTCTTATTTCATTTAAGGATGATCAAAAATGGTTTAGGGGTATGAAATGACCTCAATGCCCTTAAATTAAGTCAAAGTGGAGCAACTTTAGCACTTTACTTTTGTTGGGGGGTGCACATCCAAAGCACACCTGAGGGTGGGTGGTGTACGCCAAAATCACACCCAAGGGTGTGTGGCGTACCCAAAAAGCACACCCCTTCCAGTGGCTATTGGCATTTGTCATACGATGCACATCCTTAGCGGAGGGTCTATTTAGTGATGCACACCTAATTCTAATGTCCAAGAACACCCCCAACACGACCCACAATATCTAAAAATGGTTTACCATCTAAAAGTGGTCTATTTGAATGCAATACTGGAGAGTTAAAAGCATGGGGTGTTTCACTTACTATTTCTCATGAAAATGGCATAACTTTTCACTCAAATATCGAATTAAGGAGAAATTGGTATCATTGGAAAGCTAATTTAATTATCTGTAATTTGTTGGGTCTTGAGAACAATGACAGGTGGTCATTGGATAAGTTCGTGAGTCAGTTTGAAGTGGTGTTCTTCCATATTTCGCAAGACATTATTTTTTTATTTATTTTTCTAATGTCATATACCTTTCTTTAGTCTAGTTTTGGCTATCTCGGGGACATGTCCCAACTTAGATTGATTTTGGTTATGTATAGAGGCTTTGTGGATTACTGTGAACTTGGAATTGATTATTGAATTCTTAGACTTCTTTTGAGTCGTACTTATTTTTCTTGTTGTGCGTGTGAAATTCAGCTGTTATATTATCTTGTGTTCTGGCTAACTAGGCGAATGAGATGACCTTTAGTCCTCGATGGACTTGAGATACCCATCATGGCCAGGCCCTAGTTTGGGTCGTGACACAACTACAAGTCAGGAGAAGCTTCATGGGGAAAATCAACTACAAGTCAGGGGGAGCTTATAATCAGGGAGGTTGATTGATGTTTATTTTTGTCATTATAAAAAAAGGGAGATTGTTAGCCTCCTATATAATTACTTAATATTTTAATAATGACAACCTAACAAAATAAACATATAGGACCAAGTTTAAAAGATGATCTCAAGATGAAAGGCGAATCTGAAAGATCTTAAGATGAAAAGCAAACCCGTGGAAATCATGGATACATATGGAAATCAAAGCAAGGAAATATTGAAGGATACCAAAGTACGAATTCAGAAGATATAAAGAGAGCAAATCATAGAAAGAAATCAACAGATACCAGAATGACCAAATAAGGAAAAAATCATATAAAATACATGGACATATCTGATATGGATATGTATGTATATGAATCCTCACTATGGCGAAGAAAATGGTATATCGTAATGCACGGACATACCTGATATGGATGTACTAATGATATGAGCACCCAATCAAGGAATTCAATCAAACCCTAAATTGAAAGAGATCCTTGGGTTTAACTTTGAAAGCAAAGAAGAAACATGTGATGAAGACTATATAACAACGTTGAAGACATAAGACAAAGCACGCAACTTCATAAGGATATATTACTTTATCTCATATTTAGTCTTCATAAAGCTTTGTAATTCTCTAAAGTTTACAATAGTTACATAAAGAAAAAGATTGAGTCAATTTATTAGTTGTACCAATTGAGGTTGTGTCATAAGATCTGGATTACAATAGATTAATAGTTACAACATGTCTGATCCTACTGTAACTCATTCTCACGTTAAGCTCTAAAGAAAACCCTTGCAACCCAAGGAGATGGGAATAGATGCCACACTGGTGATTCAAACCAGTATTAAACTCTTTGTCTCTTTTTACATTTTAGTTCTATAAGTTTGGTTTAATTCTATTTTATTAAGTATACTAACTTGCAGGTGAGTTGACTGACGTATATAATCAGTGGACTTGGAAAAAGATTTCAATTCACCCCCTCTTGAATTTCACTATATACATCACATATACACGAGTATATAATTACCCTATAATACAATGTATATATATACTCTGATGAATTAATGGTATTATATTATTATAACTTCAATAGTATATTATTAATAACAAAATCCTATGATAGCAATGTACTATTCAATATCTTTAGATAGATTCAGTTTCTCTTTGACTACTACGTCCATCGATTACTACATGAGATATACGTGTACCTATATATATATATATATATATCGACTTTTGAATACATACTATATACATCACATGCACGAGCATATTACCTCATAATACATGCATTCCTTATACTCTGATAAATTATCGATTATTTACCTTACATTATTATAACTTCAGTAGTATATTATTACCTCGACCTATGATATCAACGTATTCAATATACTTGCATATATTAAGTTTGCTTTTGACTACTATATAAATAATGATACGATACACACACACACTCGATGAAGAATATATTTATTTTATTGAAACATAAGTCAACAATAAAGATTATGTTTAATGTTATTTATTTATTTTTTTATATTTAATTTATTTTTAATAAAACTGACCACAAGTGGTTGGTTTTTAAATATTAATTGATTTTAATTTTTATTATATAAAAAAATGACTACATGTGATCAGTATAATTTAGAAAAATATTTAATATATATTAAAAATATATTTAGTTTTATATATAATAATTTAAATATATTTTTCTAAAACCACAAGTGATCGATTTTTCATGATATTTTTAAAATATTTTTTTAATAAAAATTTGACCACTTGTGGTCGATTTTTAAAAAATAGTTTCTTTTTTATTTTAATAAAATACCGACCTCAAATGGTCGGTTTTTTGAAATATATTATTTTTTATTATTTTTTAAAAAATCGATCATAGGTGGTCAGTTTTCTAAGAATATTTTCTTTTTTATTTTTTTAACCACGTGGTCGATTTTTAGAATAGTCTCATTTTTATTAAGTTTTTAATCAATGTGGCCAGGGTTTTCATAATATTTTTTATTAAATTTTTAATAAAAATAGACCGCTTGTGGCCGGTTAATGAAAAATATATATTTTTATTTTTTATTTAGAAATATTTTCTTTTTTATATCAAAAACCTACTTAAAAAAAACAATCACAAGTGGTGCTTTTTTTAAAGAGATTTTCTTTTTTATGTTTTTTGGTCAATTTTTAGAAATATTTTTTATTATTTTTTAATAAAAAAATCGATCACAAGTGGTCTATTTTTCATAATATTTTAAAATTATTTTTGAATATTTATTTTATTTTATTTAAAATTATTTTTTTTATTTCATAATATTTAATATATATATTTCTTCTAATGGTCAATTTTTGTTAAAAAACACATGTACTTAATATAAACATCTAAAAAGAATTTTGAAATCACTATTTGGAAATTTTAAAATATAATAGCAACCACATGTGCTCGGTTTTTGATTATTTTTTTGTTGTTTTAGAAAAAATGGAAAAAACAACAACAAGTGGTCGTTTTTTATTGCGACCACCATCCATGGTCGTTTTTTTGTTGTCAGTTTTCCTATTTCTTTAGTAGTGTAAGAGATCTCACTACCTATTTCTACCCCATTCTAATATCTTTCAAAATGTTTTCCTTAGTTATTTATTTAATTTTTTACATCTTTTTTGTAAAATGAAATAAAATCTTTTGAAATAATTTTCTTCTTTTCCTAATTATCCATTAATGCTCCCAAATCTCGTATCAACAAACTAAATCAAAATCTTTCATATTCTTTCTTATTTCCCTCTACTCTAGAATCATCTCTTAGTTTTTACGATATTTGTAATTCTTTGGAATCTCCACTGCCTTGGAAATATTTTGGCAGATCCTTTAGCAATGGCTAGTTTTTGTTAAGCCTTATATATAAACACCATTCTCTTCTTCCTTTAGGGGAGCCAGTTTGATGGACATCTAGAGACACATTTTTCATGATTACTTTTCCCTCTAATTACATAATATTCAATTCTTATATTGTATGCTGCTGGAAAGGGCCAATTTATAGTTTCTCTTATTACTTTTTCTATTAACCGTTAACATCACCGCTCAAGCCACTGTTTGGTACTGCATTGCTTATGCTGTGTTTTGATTTTCTCCAACTGAGCCTAATGTATGTCTTCCTTAGTCTTATATGCTTCAGTAAATTTCTGAAAAACTTTATGCACTAGAAACCATGCTCGTAGGATTTACTCATTATTAAGTTCAGAGCTTATTAATCTTCTTGTTGTTTGAAACAATGATATCTAAACATGTGTATAGGACAGAATTTACACTACGTTTGTTTGCATATCATTGTGTATATCCACCTGAATATGTCCACGTTCTCATCCAAATAATTTATTGAGGAGGGTGTCAACCTCTTAAACTATAAATTAGAGACTAATGTTGTTTTTGCATTTTCTGCCTAGTTGCGTTAAATTTCCAAATATGAGTTGGAGCATGAGAACTTGGGTACGTCAGAGATCAGCCTTAATGCCAGGACTATCTTTGTCGCTATAATATTTCATTCAACTTGCTAAATAGATACTAAAATTTAGTGGAGTGTTTCTTAGTGTTCCAGAAACTTTTGTGTATGCCCTATGCTATGCTCTATAGTTTTCATATGAAATTCAAATTTTCATTGTGAAACATGCTCAGCAAGGTGATTATAAAAATGGTTTATTGGTGTTTCAACATTGTGCTTTCGTATGTGTGCGTCTAACATGAGGCTAAAACCTAGATTGGGAGTCGCTTGGGATTGAGATTATTTGGAGCATCTGGGAGTCTTGCAGTCCTACAATTCAAACGTTCAATTGGTTTGTAACAAGTACTGTATAAAGGTCACGACCTGGGGCTACCCCTTAGTCCTAACACGGCGCTTAGAACCACAAGTGATCCCAAGCTAACCCATGTACTGGCATGATGCATGAGCAACCGATTTAAATTGTATTAAAACTAAATTTAATGAGCGAAAACATGATCATGAGAAAGTCTGAATAAATGAAAACCTTATATAATTTACAACATGATAAAACTGAGGAAAGAAACTTGAATTACATGTAATGACTCTAACTGACTATCTATGAAACCTCTACTATACTGACTGTAGATAGATGGGACATACATCCAACTACCACTAATCAATATATATGAATAATAACAATATAGTACATGAACTGCAACTAAATGGAGTCCCCAAAATAAGAGAACTTATCACCTGCTAGCTTGAAGCTGCAAACTTTCTGATTATGATATGTGGGCTACAAATGTTACTGACATTATGAGACAATGTAGCACATAGACATATATGTCGATCAGTACTTTGGAATGTACTGAGTAAGTGGGGGTAAATGAATACTGACTGAAACTGTGGGAGCTATCAGGTAACCGACATGCCCTAATCTGAGCTGATCGAGGTCCAACCTGTAACCCCAGTTGGAAGGGTGTAGTACCGTTCCATGGATACTAACACTAACTATGCGGATCCACTAATCATGAGTCCCAAAGTACTAGGGTATCAGTCCTAAACTGGCGGATGACCCCTAAGAGAGTGTCAGCCCTAAACTAGGGGTCTAACTACGTAGTTTTGAACTTAGGGACTGCTACTATGGACTCAGTCCTAACTGGAGGGTGAACCCTTATCCCTAGGTTCTCTCGGTGCTAAATCCTACTCCCAATTAAACTGACACCGGTACTAAACTGAACTAAGTTTATATATGATAGTGCTCATCATGTTTATATCAACTAGGTAAAACAATAATATCCATGGTTTAACTGAATCATATTTCAAAATCTTAAATCATGTAAAACATACAGGTATCGGGTGTTCATAACCCGCTAACACTGAATGATCATAAAATACAATATTAAAGCTTAAAACTTTAGGATTGATCATGGTTCAAAGACCCAAAACGTAGACATTTCATCAAACATGTGAGAATTATGAACTTGAACATGGGAATGTCTTAAAACATAGGAAAACAACATGGTTACGTGACTAAGATCATAACTTGACATTATAACTTGAAATCCAATTGTATATGAAATGGGAGATTGAATCTTGAAATATGAGATAACCTAACTTTTCATGGAATCATACTTGAACATGAATTGAGTTTAAATACTAAGGAAGAACATGAATTTAACATATCTTGAGCATAATAAACTTCACAATAGAGGAAAAACTCATACTTTACTCAAAAGGGGGGTTTGGGGTTCAATGGGTGAAATGACCCATTGATGAAGTTCCACATACCTCAATAGATTGTTTCTTGAAGATTTCTTGAGGGTTTCTTGAACTTTGAGGCTTGAATTCTTGATTTCTTGAGAAAGGGGCTTGGATTTGTTCTTGTGAAAGAAGGAGGATTTTTGAATCGTAACTTGAATGCTTAGGGTTAAGGGAGTGGAATTTACGTGTTTAAAGACCCTTTTTATTGTTTAGGAGTGATTAAAGACGATTTAGGGGTGTGAAAAGACTTCAACGCCCTTGATTTAAGTCAAAATAAAGCACTTTTGGAACTATGCAATCACCATACGATGCACGACAATCGCCTAAGCCAAGGTGGGCGATGCATGGCCATCGCACAGCCCTAAGTGGGAGACGCATGGACATCGCACACAACAGTGGCCTTTTATGATTGTCATACGTTACACGACCTTTGTATGGCCATAACTTTTTGCTCGAGTATTGGATTAAGGCAAAATGGTATCGTTGGTAATATAATTCAATTATCTAAAATTTGGTGGGTTTTGAGATGAAAAATTCCACATATATAAAAAGTTATACGCGTTCAAAGTTTACCCTTATAGAATCAAACACCAAAATATGTCCGAATTAAAAGATCTTAGCTTACTTTTCTCTAAGTGATTCTTATGAATATTTTCCCACCTCATAAGCTCTCTTCACACTTGGATAATGATCATGAATAATGCATTCAAATATGAATCACGGAAATAGAGTTTACACATGTAGGAACAACCATTTGATTTCTAGCTTAGAAATATGTGAGGTGTTACATTATCTCTCCCTTGGGAACATTCGTCCTCGAACGATACTTGTTAGACTGAGAATACTAAGGTAATTGCGGCCATATACTGAACATGCATGACTTGCAACATGATTGCATAATTGAGTCTAAGTATGATACATGAACTGAACTAATTTCGTAAATACATGCAATGACATGAAAATGGTTATAAGGCTCAGATAGAAACAAGAGAGTCAACTTATGAGTAACCGTTACCTCAAGTTGGATCTGGTTTTGTGTACAAAATATAAGAGGTTTAGGACATGAAAAATTGGGGTATTATAATATCTCCCCCTTGGGATCATTTGTCCCCCCAAATGATACCGACTTGGTTGAAATACTAAGGAAAGACTGAGATGATGCACGAGACACTTACGAATTGAATCATGGTTGAATATTTGAATTATAGACATGATGTATGGTCTGAACTGAATTTACAACTTGCACGGACATGAATTAATTACCTTATGAATAGGAAAGATGAAAAATTGTAAGAACTTCTCTGTCTGACTGCTAAACTAGATTGCTGGATATACGGACTAAATTATACTGAAAGCTTATACTCTTCTGGAATATTTCTTCAACACTCTTTCAATGAAGTTCTAATAAATTGGGGAGCATAGAATCTTGGGTATGATCTGAATAAAATATCTGAATAAGGAATCGAAACATGTCTATAATTCTGTAACATGGAACATAGGCCTATGAAACATAAGCTAGGATAGAATTGCCATGCCTTAGACAATGCAACTACTACTTTCAATCTTAGACATACTCCTCAAATACTCCATCAACTACACATTCCTCTTTAATAATGCACTTCACTTGAGGCTGCTTATAATCTTCACATGGCATTGATAACTTTATCTACTAAAGTATGAGCTGAACTGAATTCTCTCACTATGTTCAAGCCTACTCGAATCTGCAAAGTGCATATATAACGCTGTAATACTAGTCTGAACCATGAATTCAATACCCCATGTGTTTTCACAACTTCACATCTCAAGAATAATTTTTCTTACTATTCCAACAACTAAATTTAACCTCTTACCAGAAATTCACTAGCGCATGATGCATTCATCCACTTATATACCAACATGACATTCAAGCCTATCATTATAACCACATACGGACTTTAAGGCAACCACCCATAAAGCATTTTCTCATATTCTTTAAACCTCTATCAATAAAAACTTTCTTGCACTATTCTTAAGACAACACACCTAGAATTCTTAACTAACTATAACATATACTAAAAGCTTTGCCTCAATCTTTCTTCAACTTCATAGACTTACATAAAACAAACACACAACAATCTTTCCTTTATAAGAAACATTTACTCTCTCCCATCTAAATAATTGTCTATCACCATTATCTTTATATAAAGAGAGGTCACTGAAAGTTAGAACATCTGAACTGAGGACATACATGACATAATTTGAAATTCGCTAATCATTATAAGTGTAGCATTAGTACCTAGAACTGAACATACTGTAAAGCCTGAGTGTATGACCTGAGTTTAAAGTTCATGAATTCATGGAATATGATTTGTACTTCTGAGTAAATTGGAACTACTCATACTAGGAACTGGAAGCGTACATGATTTAAGTGCATGATGATAAGCTATGATCCTGGAGTTGACATGTAAAGCATAAGTAGATGTCATGATGATTGAAGTATAAACTTTGCACTGAGATAAGAATGGTTCGGGCGTCTTCCTCTCTTACTAATGTTATACAATACACTAGCATCACTACTAGAATTTGAGAGCCTGACTTGATTCCCTATTCTATCATCTCCCCCTTAGCTTTAAGCCATTATTCTAAGTTTGTAGAACCCTTTCATAAACTTCAAACTGAACTGGAACTATATTACTCTAGAGTCTGAGATATACAGTACACATAGATAATAAGCTTACCCTGAAAGACTATATCTTATAGTATAAAACCCTTTGCTAATACTTCCTTCTGAGATATAACTCTTAACTTTCTATAGACCCAATAGTCATCATATAAATATTTAATCACTAACTAACTTAGAATCTTTATGAGTATCACCATACCCTGAGTTCACACCATCTAGAATTTCAACTCTTCTTTCTATTAGCTCAATCCTCCAAGATACAAACTTAGATTCTGACACTTACATGGATATTCCAAAACTTTTAAAGAACTATACTAACTTCCTTCATAGCCTGCTAATATCACATCTCTAAACTTATATTTTTCCCTAAACTATAAGAATTATCATTACACAAACATAACCAACATCATCAACCTATAACCCATAAGTTAGGTGATAAGAACATCATATACCATATAGCTTGATTCACACTTGATAACTCAAGGGTACTATATAAGCATACACACACTGTTAAAACTTAGAAATAATACAATCCCATATCACCTTGGGTACACTTCTAGATCACACCCACACTATCATACTTAATTTCAAATCAATAAACTTAAATTCTTGCATGTACTATTTCAATCCTACTGATTCACCTTTTATACAACTAGCCCCCTGGATACATAATCTACTAAATATAGATAAAACTATCCCTACTTTACTATTACTAAACTTTTGGGTTCATGCTTCTAACTCTGGATCATATTCTATCATAGAATTCTAAGAAAGGGTCTGAAAGAACATTTGACGTCGGCTTAGTGCACGATTTTCATAAACATGAATGAAGTCCTTACAACTTTGGAACATAAAAGCACTGATGGGATACTTTCGAGCCTGTGTGCAATCCCATAACTTTCTATGGAGATTGTATGAGAAAACTCTATCAATAAGGATTTAAGCTGGGCTATTTTTGCTATCTCACAAATAAGGCAGAGTTGGCATGAATGGATTCATGTAAGAATCCGCATAAGTTCCTTAGAAAACACTTCTACTGCACGATCTAAGATATGAAACAAAGGAAATATTTTTTAAATACCTGTAGCCTCTTGAAGAAAAGTATAGCCATCTTCATACTATTCCATTAGACTCTAATAGACACAGCTTCATAGACAACCTAGGACACTTAAACTCAGCACTTTGGTATAAAGTTTGTCATGAGTCGAGGCCACCCCCTAATTGTAATACGGTACTTAGAACCACAAGTGATCCCAAGATAACACATGTACTAGCATGATACTCGAGAAATTGATTTAAATTGTATAAAAAATAAATTTATTGAGATCATGAAAAAGTTTGAATAAATGAAATATTGATAAAATTTACAACATGATAAAACTGAGGAAAAAAACTTGAATTACATGTAACGACTCTGACTGAATATCTATGAAGCCTCTACTTTACTGACTATAGATAGCTGGGACATGCCTCCAACTACCATTAATCAATACATATGAATAATAAAAATATAGTACATGAACTACAACTGACTGGATTTTTCGAACTAAGAGAACTCATCACCTGCTAGGTGAAAGCTACAAACTATCTGATTATGATGGGTGGGCTACAACTGGTACCTATATTATGAGACAATGTAGCACATATACATATATGTGGATCGGTACTTTAGAATATACTGAGTAAGTAGGGGTGAATGCAATAAGTTAAACTGAATAGGTACATAATCTTAAAACATGCATGCTAAGTGCAAGTAGACTCACCAAGAGACTGAAATCATTTGAAAGATAAAGTATCTTAAAACATGCGTAACAAACATAATCTGATAAGCTGGTGAATCACTACACTTAGTTTCTTAAATCTTTACTTTTGTAGAATGAGTAGAACTGAAGTTGGGAAGCGATAAAACAAGAATATTGTATGTAAATTTTATGTAGGCTGAACATGCTATAAAACTGAACTGAGGGTCATAAATAGATACTGAGAATGAAAACATGAACATGTAAAACTTAGAATACAAGACCAAGCATAACATGTATTGACATGATCTGAATAATATAAATAATCTGTAAAACTGATTGAAAAATTACTGAAATCTTATTACTTGGTCAAGCAAAACTGAACTGACATAGACTGAATACTGACTGGAACTGTGAGAGCTATCATGTAACTGACATGCCCCAATCTGAGCTAATCGAGGTCAAACCTATAACCCAGCTGTGTGGGTCCACTAATCATGAGCCCCGAAGGACTAGGGAGTCAATCCTAAACTGGCGAGTGACCCCTAAGAGAGTGTCAGTCCTAAACTAACAAGTGACATCTCATAATCCTACACTGACTATGTAGTTTTGGAACTTAGGGACTGCTCATAAGGACCTAGTCCTAACTGGAGGGTGAGCCCCCTCCCTAGGTTCGCTCAGTGCAAAATCCAACTCCCAACTGAACTGACACTGGTAATGAACTGATGTAAGTTTATATCTGATAGTGCTCATCATGATTATATCAACTAGGTAAAACAATAATATCCATGGTTTAGCTAAATCATTAATTAAAAATATGAAATCATGGAAAAAATATAGGTATCGGGTGTTCGTAACCCACCAGCTCTGAATGATCATAAAATACAATATTAAAGCTTAAAACTTTCGGATTGAATCATGGTTCAAAGGTCCAAAAAGTATACATTTCATCAAACATGTGAGAATCATGAACTTGAACATGAGAATGTCTTAAAACATGGAAAAATATCATGGTTACATGACAAAGATCATAACTTGACATTATAACATGAAATCCACTTGTATATGACATGGGAGATTGAATTTTGAAACATGAGATAACCTAAATTTTCATGGAATCATACTTGAACATGAATTGAATTCAAAATACTAAGGAAGAACATGAATTTAACTTATTTTGAACATATTAAACTTCAAATAAAAGAAAAACTCATACTCAAAAGGGGTTTTTAGGCTCAATGGGTGAAAGGATCCATTGATGTCCACATACCTCAATAGATGGTTTCTTGAAGATTTCTTGAGGGTTTCTTGAACTTGGAAGCTTGAATTCTTGATTACATGAGAAAGGGGCTTGGATTTATTTTTGGGAAAGAAGGAGGGTTTTTGAATTGTGACTTGAATGCTTAAGATTAAGGGAATGGAATTTACGTGTTTAAAGACCGTTTTTATCATTTAGCAGTGATTATGGACGGTTTAGAGGTATGAAAAGACTTCAACGCCCTTGATTTAAGTCAAAATGGAGAACTTTTGGCATCACCATGTGACACACAAAAATTACCCAAGCCAAGTTGGGCAACGCATGTCCATCGCACAGCCCCAAGTGGGTGACGCATGGCCATCGCACATCCGTTCCAGTGGCCTTTTGCGATTGTCATGCGACGCACAACCTTTGCATGACCATAACTTTTTCCTCGGGTATCAATTTAAGGTAAAATTGATATCGTTGGAAAGTTAATTCAATTATCTACAATTTTATGGGTCTTGAGCTAAAAAGTTACAGATATATAAAATGTTCGACACATTCAAAGTTGACCCTTGTAGAATCGAACACCAAAATTTGGATGAATCAAAGGCTCTTAGCTTACTTTGCTCTAAGTGATTCTTATGAACATTTTTCCACCTTATAATATCTCTTCACACTAGGCTAATGATAATAATCTTGCATTCAAATATGAATCACGAGAATAGAGTTTACACACATAAGAACAACTTTTCGATTTCTAGCTTAGAAACATGCGGGGTGTTACATTATCTCCCCCTTGGGAACATTTGTCCTCAAATAAGACCGGTTAGACTGAGAATACTAAGGTAACTGCGACCATATACTGAACATGCATGACTTGGAACATGATTGCATAACTGAGTCTGAGTATGATACATGAACTGAACTGATTTCATGAATACATACAATGACATGAGAATGGTTATAAGGCTGAGATAGAAACGAGAGAGTCAACTTGTGAGTAACCATTACCTCAAGCTAGATCTGGTTTCGTGAAGAAAAGATGAGAGGTTTAGGACATGAAAACTCGGGGTATTACAATAAATGCAATGCATATAAAAAATATAGGAGTTGCTCGTGATTGAAAAATTATGTGCAATATGTGTAATTTCCAATTTTTAATTTTTTATCATTTCATTTTATTTCTTAATGTGTTGTTTTTATACACAAACTTAATTGCTTATATAAATTTTTATTGTTTGTCAAAGTCATTGCTCGGTTCTATTTTTCACAACTTGGACGAACATGACATTTACTTCTAGCTATATATAAATTACTATCCTTGCCTATAGTTAGTGGAAAAGTTAAAAAAATAAATTACTAGGTATAATTCTCAATTTTAAAACCTAGCCAATGCATCCCCAGAAGTACCATCTACCAAAGTTTTTATTTTAAAAAGGGATTATGTATATTTATACATAAATATTCTTATGTATTTATATTCAAAAACTCAAAATTTTCACTTGTCTTTAAAATATTATAATATTATTATTTTAACTTAAAACCGACCTACAATCAAATCATTGCTAAGGTGGAGAGCATGATTAATAATATCATGGTATCGTCCCTACAAAGCAACACACATTTTTTTTAAAACATTGTTTCTTGATTATACTTAAACATCAAAAAATATTTTTATTTTAAAAGATTAATTTTATTACAATGTTATTTAATTTCTTCGTTTGGGGTAGATCAATTTATAATTAACTTATTTCTTTTATATATTTGTCTCACTTCTATCTTTTTGCTTATTTGAATAATTATTATTTACTGATTTACATTTCTTTTTAGGACAGCCGATTTGCTGTTTAATCAATTTTTCGTATTAATTAGGTAAAATTGAACTTTTGACAAAATTCATTTATTTGTTTATATAGAAAATGTCTCTCTACTTCACCTAAGGTAGAGATATGGTCTGCGTACACTCTACTCTTCCCAAACCCCACTATGTGAGAATACACAGCATATGTTGTTATTATTATTGTTGCTAAAGCAAATGGTTTTATCACTTAATTATTTAAATTGGTATATGAAGTAATAATCAAGTCGAGTTTTTATTTGGTTTAAATAATAATTATTGAATTCACATGTTGATCATTTTTATCATCTATATTAGTATTAATTGATTTTTGAGTATTTTATTTATTTGTTCTAAATGAGGATTTTTCATGACTAGCTACTAGTTGTTTAAATCTATATTAATTAGTTTGCATGTCTTTTTGCCAAATTGTCAATTATTGATTTAGCATGTTTAGCTGAGCATCAATTGAATTATTCATTTTCTTGCTAATTTATTATTTTTGTTGATTAAAGTAAAGTTTTAAGTTGATCACATAGATATTTTAGCTCTAAAAACAATTGACGTTTGTTTATCACGTAGAATTTCCATGTAATATATGTTCTATCGGTACCTACATTTGTGGACTTCAAAAAATGCTTAACACCTTCCTTTCGAGGTAACTTGAACCCTTACCCGAATATCTGATGACGTAGGGCAATAATTAAATAATTCCTAATTAGTTTTGAATGGTGCCGTAATACACCTCAATTCGTTAGGGGGTGGCCATGGGCGACTCTGTGTAATAGCTTTAGGGTGCCATGGCACCCACATATATAGTAGAAACTCTCTATATATAGGTATATATGAGAAAGAACTTCTATAATTATAAAATTTCACAACCCAATTTACGAGTCATGATAGCACCTACTTTATTCAGTTAGTAGATTGGCCCAACCGTAGCTCAAAGCTATAAATAATGGGCTAATATACTGAAAAATTATCTAAAAGCTGAAAATCAATAATTAAAGACTTATAATAACCATAAAACAATAATAATAGTACAGAATATAGTTAAAACATCCATGACCATCTCACGAACTAATAGTGATAGTACAAGAGCTACTACAAATGAAACATAAGTACTGAAATAGTCAAATGCAATTTGTCTTGGGAAATGAAAGACTAGACATAGATAATAGAAGGAATAAGTAACAACTCTGACTCTGAGAGCTCACCTTATCTCTAAAATCTAACTCAACACAGTCGTCATGTCAGCGATGGCTACTAGTACTTGAATCTGCACCGAAAAAGTATAAAAGTGCAGTATGAGTACCAAAACCACGAGTAATCAGCAAGTATCATCGGACGATTGAACTAAATCATGATATAAATACGATAAAATATGAGACAAATAAGCTAAGTCAAGGGCACAAACTTGGAAATAAGCTCCAACATTATTGTGCATAATTAAATAAATAAATTTGGAGTAGTAACATAAAGATCACACAATTATAACTACTAAATTAGCCCTCATAAGCCAACAAGTGTAGAAAAAGAAATAATCCAATGCGGGCCCTCATAAGTCTGGAGGGTGCATTCAAAGGAAAGTAAATGACCAAAGATCCATAAATTACCAAGTATCATGGCATAACCATGAATCCATCTGTACTATACCATATCATAAATCACCCCCAATGGCGAACTCAAATCGAAACTCACATCATCACGATCATAACCTCATTTTATGGGACTTGAATCGGAACTCAATAGCAATATAATAATCAATTGGCCGACTTGAACTAGGATTCATATCAATAAACTATCGGGTCTTACTCAGAATTAACATCAACTCCTAAATACCAAACTAGTATAATAATTAAGTATTTAATCACTTAAAGTTCCCAAATAAGCATTTCAAAGGGTATACCAGGTGTATATAAGTCTATAAAAGCTAAGATAAATCTTGGCCTAAGGTGGGTCGAAAGGGCATACTTCTAATTCTCAAAATTCATTTTTATGCAAATTCTGTCTTAGACTAGGATAAGATAGCTGAATTCATTTCTAGGTGTTAAATAAGACATAATTACCCATGATATAGCAATTCCACCTAAAACATGAGCAACTATATTAATTCCACCTAAACTACTCATCCAAACTAGCCTAAATCGTCCAAATAAGACTAATCATGTCAATCATGCTTTCAATACCTAAATCCGTCCCATATCTAGCGTAATATCATAATTATACTACGAATTAGCTTAATCTATGAAGAAGGTAAACCTAGCCTACCTGGACATCAAAGAAATGCTCGAAGAATTCCATAAACCACTAATTTTTCCTTCTGAAAAGCTTTTGCAAGATGCCATGCTATTAAAAATTAAAATCTACTGATCAAAATGATAACAACGATATCCATATTGAACTATTGTGCTTCGGGGTCCAAAATTACATAAAAATATCATACGAGGCCTGTATACGAAATCGCACTTTCAAAACAGACAAAACATCCCTTTATACTCAAGGAACATTTACCCTAAAAAATGGGTAAATTTTGAGCTCAAATAGTGCTATAATCAACCACCAATATTTTAGGGATTTGGAATTTAATAGAGAAATTAACCATGGAATTTGATTAAACTTACAAAGAATTCAAAGAAGAAATGCATTAATCGAGCCTACGAATACTCCAAAATCCAACTAATGATTCTCTTAAGTTTTTACACTTTTTAGGGTTCAACACACTTGAATATGAAAGAAAAATTAGAGAAATTGGTCTAAGTAGGGGGGAGGGTTTTTTTTTATCCATCCTAGGTATCTAGGTACCGCATAAGCAGACACTAGGTCGCTTAAGCGATGACCTCTTACGCAACTTAGTACCGCTTTAGAGATACCAGTCTCTTTTGTACACTGTCGCTTAAACGACCATCGCTTAAGTGCCAAAGGCATCGCTTAAGAGATACATGCTGGGAATAGCCAGGTTGCTTTAGCGACTGGCATGCCGATTAAGCGACCCATTGTGCGCTTAAGGGATGTATCAGCACCAGCTAAGACTTGGTATTTTTTGAAGTCTTTGCCAACCCCTCGAAATTTATTTAGAATATCATATACGCAAACAAACTGCTCTACCTTATTAAATGCAATGTTCTGAACTCAATGGCGCAGTCAAAATTTCTATCCGAGGTCTTTTCAACAAAAAATAGGTCCCACAACCATGTGCCATTTTTTCCTTTCGATAATTAACCCAAAATGAGTTTGGGATCCTTAGAACAAGGGTCCACTCAACTTAAAATCGACATTCTAGAGCTTCTGGAACTATCAAAATTGGAATACAAGTTTGATTGAAGTTTTTTCCCAATAGCCAATTCGTACCAACAAAGACTTTATGATAGGGAATTGGTTCTAAGAACCAAATGAACTATCCATAGGAAAGCTCTAAATGATAAAATGAATGAAAATATAGAAAATGACCTTGAGGGTCATTAAAATTTCTGCTACTAAAAGAACTTTCATTCGCGAAAGTAAGGGATTATGATGTATTTGAAGCCTTAAACATGTGAGGATACTGGGTCTGCATCTTGCTCTCGATCTTCCATGTAGCCTTCTCTACTGGTCGGTGCCTCTACTGAACCTTAACTACTGGAATCTCTCTTGTACACAACTTCCTGACATCACTAGCCAATATGGGCACCGACTCCTTCACGAATATGAATTGATTATCCATTAAATTGAGTCCTATCTCAGCATATGAGATAAATCAGGAATGTATCACCATATCATAGAAACTTGGAAAACTATTGGACAGCAACAAAATCTAGGGGTAAGTCTAACTCATAAGCTACCTCACTAACTTTGTGAAAAATCTCAAATGGTCCAATATATCTAGGCTGAGCTTTCAAACCTTATCACACCCTTCATAGGTGATACATAGAGGAATACCCAGTCACCAAATCTAAATCTTAAGGCATGAAGTTTATGATCTATTTCTCTCTGCCTACTCTAAGCTGCCATCAACCTCCCATGAATTACCCTAACTCTATCCAACAACTTCTAAAGAAAGTCCAAACCACGGGGTCTAATATCCAAGGTCTCAAACCACCCAATTAAAGAACGACATCGTCTACCATACAAATCCTTAAAAGGCATCATCTTATTACTCAAATGGTAGCTATTATTAAATGCAAACTCTGCCAAATATAAGTACTGCTCCCACTGACCTCTAAAATCTATAAAATATGCTTGAAGTATATCCTTAAGAACTTGATTAGTCCGCTCCAATTTCCTGTCAATCTGAGGATTAAAAGTTGTACTAAGATCCATATGAGTACCCAACTCTTCCTGAAAAGCTCTCTAAAATCTAGAAGTGAACACTGAACCCAAGTCTAAAATGATAAACATAGGCACACCATGCAAATAGACCATCTCATGAACATTAATGCAGGCTAGCCTCTCATTATTGAAGGACATCTAAATAGGAATGAAGTATGCCAACTTGGTCAACCGATCCATAATGACCCAAATACCATCAGAACCTCAGGAAGTACGAGGAAAACCACTAACAAAGACCATAGCAATCCACTCTTACTTCCACTTGGGAATGGGCAACCTCTAAATCAAGCCACCAGGTCTCTGATGCTTGGCTTTCACCTACTGACAACATGGATAATGACCTACAAAGTCCGTTATATCTTTTCTTCATACCACTCCACTAATAATGCTTCCTAAATCCTAGGTGGATAGAATATCTAGAGTCGTGAGCCTCACATAAAATTAATTGAATTAATTTTTCAAACCTCAAAACACAAATACAACTAAATAATCTCAAAACATCCTCAGAATCTATGGTAGCCCTCTTGTATGCACCACTCAACACCTGATCAAAGATGATGCAAAGTCTTATATCCTCAAATTGACAACTCTAAATTTGATTAAATAGCAAATACTTTGCCTCAACACTAGAAAGAATCCTCCTAAGTTCTGAATTATAAAGTTGCACTATTAAGTTTGCTAAGGATTGAACGTATCATGCCAATGGCCTTTGCAAAATTAAAATACAAGCCAAGCTACCCATACGTACCGTGTTCCGACTCAAGGAACCTGCTACCATATTCACCTTTCTCGGATGATACAAAATAGAGATATCATAATCCTTAAGTAAATCCATCCATATACACTTCCTAGAATTAAGCTCTTTGAAATACACAAGATTTTGGTCCTTGAAAATTTTTTGAGCTTTGAGCTCATTGTCGAACCTACAAATCTCCCTACGAGTCGTAACGTCTCCATATAAGTCATATAGACCCCAATATTAACCTGAACAATAAGGTTTTCCTAAGTTGTTGCTTTGATCGTGACTAGACTAAATGAGTCGTAATGAGTCTTTATGAGTCGTAATGATCCAATCATAGGGTGACAAGTTTATACCCCAAGTGTTTTGTTCTGGTTACGACTAGGACCCTACGAGTCATAGAGTCTCTTGATAAGTCATGTGGTGTAAGTTGTAGGGTCACCAAAGAGGTTTCCCTCAGCTACTGTCCAGATTACGACTCTTGCTGAGGAGTCATAATGAGTCTTTATGAGCCGTATTATGACCCGTAGTCACTGATGATAATTTCTCAGCTTTTTAATTAAGGGCAATTTGGATATTTCCCTCTTTACCCACTTAGACCCCATGTACATAAAACAACTTGGGGCCATTATTTCCAAATTTTATCAATCACAAATTCTCTCTCAAATTTCTAAGGCAAGAACGACCTAGGATTTCTCAGCTTTAGTCATCTAAGGGCTTAAGGGTTGATTTCTCTCCATAATTCTCTGTACTCTCAAGCATGTTACTCTTCCCCAAATCTTATTTTGAAAAAAATATATGTTTTAAATGGTTTAATCGTATAGATTTAAATATGGGTTTTGACATGGGTTGAGGGTTTCGGAATGGTTAATCCTTAAATTATTTTTCCATGGTTGTTCATGCTTTGAATTAAATATTCTTAAACTAATGGGGTGCATAGGTGTGGGAATTGGAATGGGGTCAAGATAATCCCCTCAATTGATCTTTTGAACTTGGAAATTGGTTTTGAATGATGGTAATCCCTTAACCTAGTGTAAATGGCTTTAAATTATAAAATTGTCACTTAGTTTGACTTACACACCTATAATATTGAATTTAAGAAATGATTATACAATGAACATGGATTTTGAAGGCCTTACTGGATATGTTTTAATTGCAAGCTAAATGGTAGGGCAATTTCGCAGTGTGCCTTAATGTATGATTCATTGGTTAATGAATGGATTATATAAAAACTATTTTTAATTGGGCTTAATGAGGGTTATGTAGATAAGCCGTGAAAGTGTGGGTATCAAATGACTTATACTAAAAACTCATGTTTCCTGATGTGTGGGTTAGTTAAGATGACTATGCACATGGTTCACACTATTGATATATTTTGTATCTAGGATTGACATGGGGTTGGGGAATTACCTGGTCTTCCTTGATACCTCTAATTCATGAGGCTAACATACACTAGTGACGTAGTGGGAGATAAACCTATGTAGCCAGTGGATACCTATTTATGATGGTTTAGCTACATAGTCCAGGATAATGTTTTACTTCCATGCTAAACTTTATTCCCTACCCTAGCATCTACTATGCATGAATGTGAACATGTAAAGTGAATTTGAAATTGAACTTTTGACTGACATTATGTTATCCTTATCCTAAGTTACATGCTAGCTCACCTCACTAACCATCTTCGAACACTGTATCCTCACATGATTCTGGGTCTGAAGGCACTTCTTTCTTTTCTTCATAGTAATAGGTGATATTAAAGTTGGTCATTTATGTTGAAATGGTGAGCTTCTATTCTCTAAAAGACTTGATCATTTCATCAGTTTTCCTTTCATAAATTCAAATTAAAGACTTCACATTTGCATTTATATTTACATTGTCATTGTCATTATCAGGGTCAGGGGCATATCCCGATGTAGGTTGTTTTCTAGTATTGAGGCTTTGTGGATTACTATGGACTGGGTATTACTTGTCGACATTCTCAGACTATGAGTTGCTATTTACTCTATGTTGCTATATGTTCAAAATTCATTAGTCGACTAGAGTATTAAGTTATGTATGACTAGGCAAAAGGGCTGGTCTTTGGTCCTCGATGGACTTGAGATATCCATCACAGCGAAACCTTGGTTTGAGTCATGACACTCTCTGTAGGTCATAAGATATGAAGACTACAATAATCCATGAAGATCTCACAATGCACACCAGAAAGATAATGTCTCCAAATCTTAAGTGTGAAAACTATTACTACCAACTCCAAATCACGAGTGAGGTAGTTGCACCCATGCACTTTCAACTGGTTTAATACATAAGTAATCACTCGACCCTATTGCATCAACACACAACCCAAACCAATAATAGAAGCATCAAAATACATGGTAAATCACTCACCTTCAATAGAAAAATCCAAAATAGAAGTTGAAGTAAGAAATCCTTTGAGCTTTTCAATGCTCTGCTCACATTTCTCAAACCATCAGAAAGGAGCCTCATTTCAAGTCCATCTGATCATCGGCACTGTAATATTGGAAAATTAGGGGATTAAGTCTTATGATGTTGCCAAGACCCACTCATCTGTAAGAGTATCGTCAATCTCAAGCCCATCCTCCAATTTCAGCATCACCTTTTTTTTCTAGGTGAGATAGATGGTATGCAACTTGATTTTCTATATTCTTTTGGTCCCTGACTTCTAAGTCAAATTCTTCAACAATAGTACCCATTAAATAACCTAGGATTTACATATTTTTTTTGCCATAAGGTACCTCAAGGCTACATGATCAGTTTGCATAATGACTCCCCAATCAAATATGACAAAAATTTCTTAAAACCAAACACCACTGCAAGTAACTCCTGCTCAGTCATCGTATAATTTTTCTGTCGGGCTTTGAGTGCTTTGCTGGAATAGTAGATGAGATAAAGTATTTTCTAACGTCTTTATCCTAGGATAACTCCTAAGGCCACACCACTAGCGTCACACATTACCTCAAATAGGAGAGTCTAGTTTGGAGACATAATGATATGGGCATAAATCAACCTCTCTTTTAGGCATTCAAAGGAAAAGCATCACCAAACACAAAATTTTCCTCCCTCTCTAACAATTTGCACAATGGATTTGTAATTTTAGAGAAGTCCTTAATGAATCGCCTATAGAACCCTACATGACCCGAGAAACTTCGAATAACTTTAATAGAAATTAGTGGAGGAAATTTTTCAATCACCTCAATTTCATCCCTGTTAACCTCTATTCCCTTCTTTGAAATCTTTTTCCCCAAAATTATTCCCTCTTTAACCATGATGTTACATTTCTCCCAATTCAACACCAAGTTGAACTCCTCACCTTTTTTAAGTGTATTGGCTAAGTGGTCCAAATATTCATCAAAAAAGTCACCCAAAACTGAGAAATCATCCATAAAGACCTCTATTATTACCTCTACCATATCAGAAAACATAGATATCATACTACGTTGAAAGGTGGTGAGAGCTTTACAAAGTTAAAAAGGAGATCTTGGAAGCAATGTACCATATAGGCATATGAAAGTGGTTTTCTGTTGGTCTTCAGGGGTAATATAAAACAATACCATGCTCTGTCTGCAAGATAGTCTAACAGCTGGTCCATTAATGGCATGGGAAATTGATCCTTCTGCATTCAAGTATCCATCCTTTGATAATCCATAAAAACTCTCCATCCCATAACTCATCTTATGGGAACTTACTCATTCTTCTCATTAGGGAACACAACGATCCCACCCTTCTTAGGCACACACTGAACCGAGTTCACCTATTTGCTCTTGGCAATAGGGTAAACTATAGCTATATCTAACCGCATGATAATTTTCTCCTTCACCAACTCTTGAATGGGTGGATTTAAATGATACTAATGCTCCATGCTAAGTACACACTCTAGTTTCAGCTAAATCTTATGAGTGCAATTTCTGAGTGAAATTCTAAAAATATTTATAGTAGTTCAATCAATGGACCAAGAGTAATTGGTAAAGTTGTTGTCATGTGACTAAGATAACGTTTACTGACCCCCAACCGCCCTTACATCACTGACCTCAAATGGTCGACACCGATGTCGGCGATGGCGTAGATACACCGACAATAGGTAAGTGCTATCCTTCTTGTGCCTTTCTTTTTCCAAATCTCCCCACCCCCATCTCTACCCTATTTTCTCTCCTTACACTACTATTGTCAGTAGGCTTAGGTTTCCCGATGGCTCAAATCGACTCCAACGATGGGTACGAGTAGTAGCTTTGGTCAGAACAAGTTGGTACAAAGAAAAGCCAAAACCCAATTTCCAACAAGTTCTAGAGGACACTCCGACGTCATTTCTAGCGATGCTCCAACGGGCTTGTTCCAGCGACCTATTTCTGGTAACCAAACCAGTAGTATATCGGAGTATCCCCAAGAGAAATAGTGGCACCAATTTCTGTCTCACCGTTGAGCACTATAACCAGATCAAAAATCGCCTAAGTATCACCGAGATCTTGTCATCCTGACCAGGTTCTAACATTTCTCTTATTTGTGATTTGGGTTTATATTTTCTGAAACCTTTTTTCCATTTTTTTTCTTATTCTACAATTGTATTCTATCTTGTTATCCATCTCTAAATTCTGAAATCCTTCTTATTGGTGGTATCTTTCTTGTTGTTAATTTTTGGGCTATCAAATTTTGGACTCTAGTAAATTGGTTATACTGTTCATTATTCCTTTTTTTGTTTCCTATTTCAGGCGTGTTTTGATAATCTATTATGCATTTTCTTTTGCGTTAGCATACATTTTATTATTGTACTTGTAAGAATCTAGAGGTTGAAGCATTTAGGAATAGATTTCTTGATTAATTTCTACTCGTCTGTTGCCTAAAACTTTTGTAGAATTTTTATTGTTTTTCCAATTTGATTTTTGGCTTCTAACTGGTAGTGGTGACTACTACAAATTGAGCCCTAATTTTAGATTTTTGGTTCCCTTCTTGCTATTATAGTGGTGTCTGGCCACTTTTCTTATTGGTGGATTATTGTTGTGTTGTTCTAGCTACTGGGCTGGATAGTATACTTTGTGCATGCCTTCTCTTACTATTTTTGTACTATTGCTGTGTGCGTTTGTTTTGTCGGTTTAGGGGCTTTATGTTGGTTTTGAAGTAGTGCCAGGAGGGGTTGACGGTGGATTAGGGTCATGTCTGAGTGGATTGGAAGTGAGGGCTATTTTAGAAGGGACTGAGAAGGGAAAGGTAGGGGTGGGTATAGGGAATAGGTTGAGCTTTAGGGCTGGGGCAGTGAAGGGTGTTAGAGGTAGGCGCGAGGTGAGAAAACATAGGTTGAGGGTAGGGTCTTGGAATATTGGGACCCTTCAAGGCAAGCCCGTAGAGTTGCTGAAAATTCTTAAGAAGAGGAGGATTAATATTACTTGTGTTCAGGAGACTAGGCGGGTAGGTTCTAAGGCTAGGCATGTGGATGGGTACAAGATGTGGTACTTAGGGAGTGAGAGGCATCTAAATGGGGTGGGCATCTTAGTGGATGAGGAGCTTAGAGGACAGGTGGTGGAGGTTAAGAGGGTCAGTGATATGATGATGAAGATTAAGTTGGTTATTGGGGGTTTTACGCTGCATGTATGTAGTGTTTATGCGCCGTAGGTGGGCATGAAAGAAGAGGTGAAAGAAAAATTTTGGGAGGATTTGGACGAGGTGGTGAGAAGTGTGCCTAGCTCAAAGAAGATTATCATTGTAGGGGACTTCAATAGGCACACTGGGGTCTTACCGGGGGGCTATTATAATATGCATAGAGGTTTTCGTTTCGGTGATAGAAATAGTGAGAGAGCTACTTTGTTATATTTTGCAAGGTCCTTTGGGATGGTTGTAGTTAATTCAACCTTTCCAAAGAAGGAGGATCACCTGATTACCTTTCGAAGTGCGACAGCCAAGACTTAGATTGACTTTTTACTGCTTAGGAAGGGGGATAAGATATTATGTAAGGAGTTTAAAGTCATTCTGAGTGAGAATCTTTCAACCCAGCACAGGCTTCTAGTAATGGACTTTTCTATCAAGAAGAGCAAGAAGAGAAGGGTCGGGGAGGGTCGACCTAGAATTAAGTGGGGTGGCTTGACGCCAGTTAGTGCTCTAGAGATAGGGGAAAAGGTGGCAGGAATAGAGGTGTGGGAGAGTAGGGGGGATGTGGATGTTATGTTGGTTAGGGCTGCCAGCTGTATCACGGAGACTGTTAGAGAAGTGTTAGGTATTTTGAGGGGTCGAGCAGGTTGTCATAAGAGGGACTGGTGGTAGAATGTAGAAGTGAAAAAGAAAGTAGAGATTAAGGAGGGGGCGTCTATTAAGTTGAGTGAGAGTAAAGATAAAGGGGAGAGTAGGTGATTAGGGAGGTTTACAAAGTATCAAGGAAGAAGGCTAAGTTAGAAGTTACAGCTGCTAAGTTAGCTGTATTCGAGAGCTTTTATGTGGGGTTAGAGGAGAAAGGCGGGGAAAGTGGTTGTATAGGCTTGCTAAGGCTAGGGAGCGAAAGGATGGTGACCTCGATCAAGTAAGGTACATTAAGGGGAAGTGTGGTAGTGTTTTGATGAGGGATGTTCACATTAAGAAGAGATGGCAGGAGTATTTTCATAGACATGAGGAGGGGACAGAGGCATTGAGATAGGGGAGCTGGAGCACTCGGAGGAAAGTCGTGTTTTCAGTTTCTGTAGGCATTTTGGGGTTGAGGAGGTCAGAGAGGCTATTCATAGGATGCGGAGGGGTAGGGCGACGGGGCCTGATGAGATTTTGGTGGATTTTTAGAAGTATGTTGGTGGGTAGGTTTAACATAGTTGACTGATTTTTTTAACAGCATTTTCAAAAATGCAAGAATACTTGAGGCTTAGAGGTGGAGTACGATGATTCCATTATATAAAAACAAGGGTGAAATTCAGAGTTGCAAATACTATAGGGGTATTAAACTATTGAGTCACACTATAAAGATTTGTGAGAAAGTGGTTGAGCGGAGATTGAGGAAGGTCGTGTTCGTTTCATAGAATTAGTTAGGATTTAT
Source organism: Capsicum annuum (assembly GCF_002878395.1). Lineage (NCBI taxonomy): Eukaryota > Viridiplantae > Streptophyta > Magnoliopsida > Solanales > Solanaceae > Capsicum > Capsicum annuum. The sequence goes on along the minus strand of NC_061113.1, from coordinate 70,710,659 downwards.
GCCTGGTCGCTCAAAGACAGAGGCAATCCACCTAGTAAGGAGATTAGTCCAGCAGTATAGAGAAAGAAAGAGGTATTTACACATGGTATTCATCGACCTGGAGAAGGCATATGATAAAGTCCCGAGGGAGGTCCTTTGGAGATACTTGGAGGAGAGAGGGGTTCCAGTGGCATACATCAGAGTTATTAAGGACATGTACGATTGAGGGAAGACCCAAGTGAGGACTGCAGGAGGTAACTTAGAGCATTTTTTGATTGAGACAGGGTTGCACCAGGGATCGACTCTTAGTCCTTTCCTTTTGCATTGGTGATGGACGTGTTGACGCAGAGTATTCAAGGCGAGGTGCCTTAGTTATGTTATTTGTGAATGATATAGTGTTGATTAATGAGATACGGGGGTATGGGGGAGGGTGTAAATGACAAATTGGAGGTTTGGAGGCAAACCCTTGAGTCTAAGGGGCTTAGGTTGAGCAGGTCCAAGATGGAGTATTTGGAATGCAAGTTTAGTGACTCGAGGCAGGAGGACAAAGTGGTGGTAAGGTTGGACTCCTAGAATGTTTGTAAGAGGGTTAGTTTTAAGTATCTTAGGTCTATAATCTAGGGGAATGGTGATAGCCTAAAGAAGGGCTAAACACGAAATTGGTACTAAAGATAACAAAAAAACCAGCAAACACACAAAAGGAAAACAACACACAAGAGAAAGAGGATGAAGAAGAATTGCTTGAAAATTAAAGATAGGTAGAAAGACCCTTACTTCTATCAAATGAATAGCACAAGAAGGTGTCTCAAACCTTCAAACACACCTCACCAATAGAAGTTCAAACCTTCCTCTTAGGTGGACCAAAGGACTCACACTTCCTCAAGTTCACCTTTCTTACCATATAACCCAATACAAGTGAAAACCAATTCAAATGCATTCAAGGTTTCCAATTTTTAGATTCTACACTAAAACTAGAGGCCTAAAGTTACAACTAAGAGTAATATCCAATTTCATTCAAAAACTAATTAAAAGAGAAGTAAAATGGTCGATTTATACTATTACATTCAATGGACAAAAATGCCCTTAATGAGAGAGGGAATTGGGGCGCCTCTTGAGTGTTACTTTGGAGTGCAAAATGTATTCAATGCCCTACACTTGAGGCACCTCTTGAGTGTATAAGTTCTCCTCCTTCCTTTCCTTGACCAAGGCTTCAAAATACTTCAAAAAGTCTTTAATTACTTGATAATTCCGAAGCCTTGACCCTTAGATAATACTTTGTGCTCTAGGTGCTCCTTGTGATTGTATCAAATGGAGAGATTGATGAGGATGTTTCTAAATGTATTGGAATAGGATGAATGAAGTGGAGGCTTACCTCGGGAGTGTTATACGATAAGAAGGTACCCCTTAAGCTTAAAGGCAAATTCTATAGAGTGGTAGTTCGTCCGGCCATGTTGTATGGAGCGGAGTGTTAGCCGGTTAAGCACGTTCACATCCAAAAATTAAAGGTGGCAGAAATGATAATGTTGCGTTGTATGTGTGGGCTTACTTGAAGGGATAGAGTTAGGAATGAGTTTATACGAGAGAAGGTGGGAGTGGCTTCGGTGGAGGAAAAGATGCAGGAAAGAAGGCTAAGATGGTTTGGGCATGTGATAAGGAGGGGCGCGAATGCCCCAGTTCGTAGGTGTGAGAGACTAGAGTTGGATGGATTCAGGAGTAGTAGAGGTAGGCCAAAGAAATACTGGAGGGAGGTGATTATAGATGACATGGAGCAGCTTCAGCTTACTGAGGACATGACCCTAGATAGGAAGGTGTGGAGGTCGAGGATAAGGGTATAAGGCTAGTGTTAGTGTGTGGATTGTATCAAACAGTCAAGAGAGTTCTTGTGTAGTCGGGTTAGTAATCATAGGACAGTGTACATAGGTGTCTTTGGTATGTGAGTATATGTTACTACTAAGTAGGTGGACTATTTCTTATTTCTTAGTTCCTATTTTTCTTATCCCGTGTTGCTCTTATTTCCCATAACTCATATTTCTCTGATTTTCAATTTATTATCTCTTATTCTTTATTTTGATTATGTCATCCATCCCCTTGTTTACTATCCTTTATCTTGAGCCAGGGGTCTATCGGAAATAGCCTCTCTACCTCTTCAGAGGTAGCGGTATGGACTACGTACATCTTACCCTTCCCAGACCCCATATTGTGGGAATACACTAGGTTTGTTGTTGTTGTTGTAGTTCAATCAATGGACCATTTAAACCTCTACAATATCAAGATCAAGGCCTCAACCTATGTATCCAACAGATATATACAAATAATGAGTGGCAAGGTATTTTTGTCCCCCAAGAATACATAATGCAAGTGAAAAGGAAAGGCTTTCAATTCCAATACCGGTGGCTTCTCAATAGATGGATGAGCTGGTGGAGTTGCTCTATTCTTCAAAACAAGATCTAACTTCTTTAATGCATAAGAATAAAAACCTCTACCAATAATAGAACTCACCATCTCATCATACTCATTAATACCATTACTGTTAAATTTCATGATCACTATTGCTAATGCCTCTGCACCAAGTCTCTCCTCAATGGGCACACAACCTATTATCATAGACACCGCATACATATCTTTTGGTTGTCACGTCGACTGACCCACATTAAAAGTAACCTGCATCATTGATCCTGAATTTCATTTGTCCCATCTATATACCAAAGCCCTGCCCGTGGTAGGAAAGTCCTTCCTAAGATAATGGGGACACTATCAATAATTAAGAATTACAAAATCAGTTGGGAATATGAAGAAAGATACATTTACCAAAACATCACAAAAAATACCGATCGGTTTCTTTGCAGTTCGAAAATCAACCATCAATAATCTCATAGACATAGGTGACCCCAACCCTAAATTCTTATACACAACTAGCGATATCAGATTTATACTAGCTTCCACGTCACATATTTCTCGTGCAAAATTCAAGGACCCAATAGTGTAAGGAAGAGTGAAAGCTCTTATTTCTTCTCAAACAAAGATTGGGAAGCAATAACACTGTAATGGTGCATATTATCATTGGGCTCAAAACTGACCATTTGCTTTTTCGTTGCTAAATCCTTCATGAACCATGCATAACCAGATATCTTCTTCAGTTTTTCTACAAGAGAAAATATTCACAGATAATTCTTTCAATATCCACATGAATTTTTGATGTTTTTCTTCTTCTTTATTTTTCTTCAACCTTTGAGAAAAAGGTAAGGGAGGTCATGGAATGGTCTTTAAAATAGGATGGACCTCTTTACCCTTTTATTTATAAGTCTCAAACTCATTTTTAGAACCCATTGATTTTTGTGACATCTCAATATTAGTCACCAACTTCTAAATTTCAGCTTCGGGTGCATCATCAAGATCAATAGTATCATTTCTTACCATCATCAACTACCATCATAGGAGGATCAAAAAGCCTTACCACTCTTAGTACCCGATTGATGTTGATGTAGAGTCTCTAATATCTGACCAAACTGCTGCTCAAGCTGCTTAATCATAGTGGCGTGCAATTCTACTTTTTGACTTAGTCTAGAAATATTTGTCTTAATCTCTTAAGGCAACTGTCATAATTATCTAAACCCTTAACCAGCTTCACAAGCAATGTTTCCATCCTCAAATCAGCATCACAGCTCCCTGGTGGAACATACATACCATTCTTTTCCTTATATGATCCTTTCTCCTCTAGTCACCATCTCTCTATACTCTTATCCCTATATCTGTCCCCATAAATGATTTGCTTGCCTGGAGTTCCAAGTGTCCTGGTTTGAACCTTGGCCTTTGGCTCAAAAATCTGCCATCTCTATGTCCAAGTACTTATCCTTCTCAGAGTCGAATAGACTTACCTCGTGCACTCATTACATTAACCTTTTCTGAATTCATAATGGCAAACTACTTGGTAAGTAAGTAACCCAATAGCCATCCTCAGCTATGCCATCTCCTGAGCCACTATATTATCTAGGTCTCTCTGCTCACTAGAAGCACTAGTAGCATAAGTACCAACTCCTCTTTCTGCTTCTCAAGTATTCCACCCTCAATTCAATAACAACTTTGGTTTTTGCATTCAGGGCTCAATAGAATATCTTGAGCTAATTCCTCCCTAAAATTATGTGATTGGGCACAGTCATTAACTTCTTTTTAAACCTAGACCATGTCTCATAAAACTCTTATAAATTCAACTACTTGAAATTATAAATCTCATCCTTCAACTGTAGCATTCTATAAGGCGAGAAGAATCCATCCAAGAATTGTTTTCGCAACTTATTCCAAGTAGTGATGGACCTACACGGTAGTTCCCATAACCATAATGTCCCTTTGCTGTAAGAGAGAAGGACCAACCTGAGTCTCAAAACATCCTAGATCACCCCAGGTAGATTATACGAAGTGCAAATCCCAACAAAATTCATGATGTGTATGTTTGCATCATCCGTCAGCAAACCAGCAAACACACTCTTCAGATTAAGCGACTAAATCATAACAATCGTAATGTTAAAATTCACTCTTTGGGGAAACTCAGGAGTAATGATAACATCTATATTTTTATGCTTAACATACCCCAAGTCTTTTTTCGTATCAATAAAAACTCATAAAAACTAATAAGCTAGGACTCGTTGAGCTCTTTTCCTTCTAGCTCTGTCTCTGTAGAGTGTTGATCAACATTATTCTTCCTGTCTCGCTCTTTTCTATTGAGATGCATGACATGTATTTTCCTACCTCACATTCTATTCGATGAACAATCAAGCAGTAGTCTGCACGACTATCTCTTGAACACCATGTGAAGGTTGTAGATTAAAGAGATTTAGGTCATCTTGAGCCATATACTTATGCTCTTCCATCTTATGATTTTGTGGTAAGGTTTTCTCCAGCTCAATATAAAGTGCAATCAAGGGAATGACTTGACTACTGAGCATACACTGGCATATGCCTTAAGAATAATAAAAAATTAAAATTAATAACCTCAACAACCTCAATCAATTAATTTGTAACCCATTTATACCTCGTCAATAACGCCAAAATTTGATATCGCCCAAATTACACCTCCAAAAAAGGATAACACATCGTTTTCAAATAAAAAACACAATAAAGTTTGGGGTCAAACCCACAGGAAATAGGATGAATCTCTGTCAAGAACTTATTGATGTAGTCAGAAAGTACAAAAAGTAAATACGGAGATTTTGTTAAAACAGTAGTAGTAACAGTGCTTGATCACTTTAAGTTGAAATCAATATGAGATTACCACTAAGACTGTGTTCCCCCTGACTTCCTAACTCTATAGACTTATAGTGCTCAATAAACTCTAGAGGTGCTTGCATGTAGAATCTAAGAAGTTATGTATCACCAACCATCTTGCAACACCCTTTGGTGAATTTCACTCATCTCCTCTCGATCTCAGAGTGTCACATCACTAACCCTTGTCTTGGATCCCAGATTAACTATCTTCTCTCGGTCTTACATTAATTAGATGAAGGTTAGTATCTTTAAATTACTTTTATGATCTCAGCCTCTTTCTTGAGTTAGTATCAAATACAAGAGGGTTCATAGCGTCTGTAGTATCTAAGAAAGTAATCAATACAAAGAACACCACAATATATGCATAAACTCCAATCAAGAAAGACTTTGCTCTTCCTCTACTTTGTTATTTCATTAGGGTTCCCACAATCCTAGTTAAGAGGTTTCACCACTCATGTTTACAAGAACACGTATAGAATTCATGATACAAAGCATATGAATAATCTCATAATAATTTATGAATGAAAACTAGGATCTAAAATTAATCTCAAGCGATAAAAACCAAGAACAAGGATTCCAAAGGTCAAAAGTATATCTCAGAATCAATATAATGTTGTAAGTAAAAAAAGTGCATAAACTAATAACAAAATATCAATAGGGTATTTATAGGATACATCAAAACCTAAAAATTCTAACCAAAACTAAATAGAAAAAATCATGTCGGCACCTACCTACGGAACCACGTACAAGCCGTCAGTTCTACTTATCCTAGGTAGGTTCACTGGTCTCAAAACAATCAACAGGCTGCAAATCACTAACCTACGAGGGTACCTACGAGGGTTTTAGGTGCCACTTATGGGTAAGTCTCCTTCATAACTCTCAGATCAAACTTGAAATCTTTAGAACTTTCATTTCCTCCTAACGGCCCCACTTACAAGGGGAGTAAGTAACACTTACGGATCATTATTGGGTCTGCATTTGGGCATCTACAACTTTTTATCATCTTTTTCTTCTCTTCTGCTCCACAATCCATTTCTTGGGAAACCAATACAAACATCCATTATTTCTAACAAAAAGGACCTACACACTTACATAATTTCCAATTTTAAGCATCAAAAGTTCCATGAAACCATAGCACATCACATACCATATCATATTACTCCTAAAGACGAACTCGAATTGAAACTCACACCATCAAACCATCATAACCTCATTTGACATACTTGAACCATAACTCATATTTTTAATAACATTATCCATTATCAAACTTGAATTAAAACTCAATAGCAATATCATAATCAACTTTCATACTTGAACCAAAATTCTGTATCAATAAACCATCGAGTTTAACCAAAATTATGACCAGACTAGGCTAAGCATTGCAAAAGGTTTAAGGCATTACAAAGGTTTAAGACAAATTCTACCCAGACTAGGCTAAAGTATCTATATTCATTTTAGGTGGTAAATAAGCTATAATTAGTCCTAATATAGCAATTCCACCTAAAACATGAGTAACCTAGTCAATTCCATCTAAACTAGCCTAAATAGTCCAAATAAGACTAATCATGACAATCATGCTTCCAATACCTAAATCCTACCCTATATCTAGCATATATCATCATTATACTATAAATTATCTCAATCTATGAAGAAGTTAACCGGCCTGGACACCAAAGAAAAGCCTAAAGAATCTACTAAACTACTGATTTCCTTTTTCCAGAAGCTTTCACAAGATGTCTTGCTATAAAAATAACAATCTATGCATCAAAATGAGAACAATGACACTCATATTGAACTATTGTGCTTCAGGTCCAAAAATTATGTAAAAATCCCATTTGGGTCCGATTTATGGAATCATACTTTTGAAATCTACAAAAAGTGCCTCTATGCTCAAGGAATATTTACCCTTAAAAATTGGTAAATTTTGGGGTCAAATGGTGCCACAATCAATCCACCAATATTCTAGAGATTTTGAAATTTAATAGAGAAATTAACCATGGAATTGGATGAAAATTACCAAGAATACAGAGAATAAATTTGTTAATTGAGCCTACAAACACTCCAAAATCACCTACTAATGATTCTCCCAAGTTTTTACACTTTTTAGGGTTCTGCACACTTGAAGATGAAAGAAAAATAGGAGAAATCAAGCTAAGTGAGGGGTTTTAATACATTTACTAGGTATTTGGGTACCATTTAAGAAGACATTGGGTCACTTAAGCGGCTATTGCTTAACCGACCTAATGTAATTTTAGCGATATTAGTCTCCCCTACACACTGTAGCTTAAGCAGCAAAAAAGAGACCATCGCTTAAGCGCAAAAGGCATCTCTTAAGCAATACCTGCTTAGCATATCCAAGTCATTTAATTGATTAGTATGCCTCTTAAGAAGCATTCTCTTAGTGACCCATTGGGTTCTTAAGCGATGCACCAGCACCAGTTGAGACTCAGAATTTTTTCAAGTCTCCTCCAATCCCTCGGGATTCATCCAAAATCCCGTATATGCAAACGAACTATGCTACCCTATTAAATTCGTTGTTCAGGACTCAATGGTGCATATAAAATTTCTATCTGAGGTCATTTCGACAAAAAGTGGATCCACACCCTTGCATCATTTTTCTGAACTTCTAGCCAATAGTTCAAAATGAGTTTGGGAGCCTTGATAGATGAACCAAGGATCCACCTATCCTAAAATCAACATTTCAGAAGTTGATTCCTTGAGAGACGAACCAAGGATCCACCTATCCTAAAATTAAGATTTTAGAGCTGTTGGAACTATCAGTATTTCCATACAAGGCTGTTTGACTGAAGTTTTTACGTGATATCTAATTTGAACTAGTACAGACTTCAAAATAGGAAATTGACTCTAAAAATCATATGAACTGTTCGGTAACCAAACTGTCAGTTTCAGTAAGTCATAAATGACTTCGAACAACTATAGGAAATCTATACATGGTGAAAATAAGCAAAAATACAAAAAATGACCTGGAGGATCATTACATAAAGTATGCCACCCACTATAACAAATGCAATTATAGTGTCGATGGAATGGAGTCAACTTCTGCTTTCTAAGGTTGTAGGTTTGAACCTTCATTTTGACCTTTTTTTGCAAATTTTAATTATCTTTATAAGGCTTCGCAGAGTCAAACCCAACAACTCTTCTGCAGATTTTAATTAGCTTTATAAGGCTTAGCATATTGACCAAGTTTTTTAAATTAACTTATTTTGAAAATTATTTTTCTTAAAAGTGCTTTTAAAAATAAAATACTTTATGAGAGCCAGTTTGTGTTTAACCAATGAATTTTATAAAAACTTTAGAGTAATTATTAGTATTTGATCGAACTCTTTAAATGTGTATCTTTTTTAAAAAAGTGTTTTCAAAAAGTACATTTTCAGGAAAAAAACTATTTTTAGCTTGAAAATAGTTTTTGCTACTCTCTGAAAGTAAACTTATTTTCTCCTAAAAATTTGGTACAACACCTCATTTTAAAATAAAATAATCACTTTGGGGGAGGGGGCAAAGTGTTTCCCTTATGTAAATATTGAAATTACACTACTGTTTATACAATGTGGAATTCGAAACCTTAAAATTCTAGATCCATCTCTAGTGGTGACTCTTCTCTTTTAAACTATCATAAAATACTTGTCACATCAAATTTTGCTTTTTGCGAGAAAAATGGGTCACGACATTACTATTTGTGCCAATAATTTCTCAAACTCTAGGTTGCGAGACGATAAGAGGCACACATAAGACCATCTTAAAGATGTGTATATTAGGGCTATAAAATATCTGAATGACCTACTGAATGGAAAATAGGTAAACATATATTCCCATGTATATGTTCTAGACAAAGAGGAGATTCGCTGGTAATTTTTAGTGCCGGCGGCTTAGTTATCACATTGTCTTGATAATAAACAACACATGAAAATTCATCATTCTCAGGAATCTTCAGGTTTTTTAATGGGGTGAACATTTGAATTTTCAATGATTCTTCTCATCATTAATGATGATCTATTCAGTCATACTAAGGTACACACATATTTATATAGATAAATTTCTAATTTATGATAAAGCGTGCTTCAACTGTACTACTTTTTGCATATTATAAGTCAGAAGATAAAGTTGGCAATTTCTCCAACACACATTTCTAACAGACATTTTAGTAATGCCAAGATTCAATATTCGTTTCATTTGTTTTCTGAACATGATATTCATTTCGGCGGATATCTTTAAAACTTAATCTCAAATATTTAGAAGAGAGCAATGCATCTTCTGTAAAGTTTCATCCCCTTAACAAGAAATATAGTAGCAATTCTAGATCCTTCAATCAAATTTGAATTACAAGAGATTGTTTTATTGTGTTTCTTCTAAGCAAGTAGGAAAAGTATTTCTCATCTTTAAATATACAGTGTGTTGTTCCATTATCAATTACACAAAATCCTTGCGATTGATCCAAATAAAATTTAAGGAGTATCCATATATTCTTTAAGATGAAAATATAAACAAGGTACATGCTATAAAATTATTAGTAAACAACATATAACACAAACTTTATTTATTTACAAGACTAGTCAAACACTACTAACAGAAATATAAAATAACACAATCAACAAAAAAAAGTAAAATACGTAGATCATTACAGATCCATCACCTTCAAGGTGATCTACATTTCCTTTAGGGAATTCAAAAAAAATCTGTAATATCTAAATGAATAGGCTCAACATTAACTTTGAAGATAAAATATACTTCTGCATTATTATCCATATTCTTGAGGGATGCCTGATAGAGATCAACCAGATGCTTTGATGTACGATAGGTACGTGACTGCTAGCCTTTTTCTCCATATCGATAACGTTTAGTTTTTGTATTTTCTTTTCCAATACTTCAGAATTTTCACCTTTTTTCTTACACTACTGGTGAGGAAGGTTATTATTCAGTGCAAGATGATCATCACTATTAAAATTTCTTCCTCAACCATGACCACTACCACGACTGGGGCCAGGACCTTTTCACGCTTAGTTTGATGAAAATTTGCAGCCTTCACTTCAAGGAATAGAGCAATATGAGGAAGTCGACGTTAATAGATTTTCATCAAAAGATCATTATATTGTTTAGCAAAAACTGCAAAATTAATTCAAAATACTTTTAAAATTCCACTTTTTGATATTGCTATTGTAGGAGCATACTCGAGGTAAGGAAGGTGGATAATGTTTTCTCTAGCATATCATGATCTGTGATATTTTCTCTACATAAATTTAATTGTGATTGAATTCAAAACATGACAGAATTATACACGATTGTATTTTTTAAAATCTTGTAATCTCAAATGGGTCCATTCATAATGTGCCTGTGGAAGAACGACCATTATTAGGTGGTCATATCTATCTTTTAAATTATTTCACAGTATAAGTGGATCCTTAACAGTCAAATATTCCATTTTAAAGTATTATTGAGATGATGATGGAGAAATATCATGGCTTTGGCATGATCTTGATTAGTTGCTTTATTTTTATCTTTGATGTTGTCTGCCAAACCCATCGCATCCAAATGAATTTCAGCATTAAGTGCCCAAGATGAGTGGGGTTTTCCCTATATATGTAGGGAAATAAATTAACGTTTAGATTGATTCAACATTATTTTTTAAAACATAAATTCTTAACTTTATTACTTGTAAAAATATTTGCTTGAGATGACATAGTTTCGTATTGATAACGTGTTAAAAAAAATAAAGCTAATGAAGATTAAATACAACAAGCAATTAGAGAGAAGAACTAGTAAAACTGTTATTGCTTTCTCTTTATTCATGTATTTACAAAGACAAAATGGCCATATCTATAGCCCTCTAAACTATTATTTTGGGTACACAATCTGTATGTTTGGACAAAAACTTCAACATAAGTTCAAGACTGTTTCAAGAACACCTATGAAGTGTTAACACCTTCAACATAAGTTTAACAAGAACTATCAAAGAAGTATGTTATTTAAAAGAAACAAGATAAAGTAGAAACAGAACCAAGTCCTCCGATTTCACAGAGTTTCCTTAAGGAATTAATTCCCCTCAAATACCCAAGGTTGCAGAATTTTTCCTCCCAGGATAAAATGGCTCACAATAAGAATATGGCGGTACCTGAAATGTTCAGATTCTTTGAACACACTCAACGACAGATGACCACAAGAAGTTTTTAGAAGTAGAAGAGTGTTTTTTCAGTACTAAATGTTTTTACGTCCACCTGAGGAAAAAGATTAAGTGTTTATAGCCATCAAGTTCCCCTTCGGAAATGAATCAAAGGTTTATCGGAAATGTGTATCACGTTGGAACAGTCATGTCTATCTATTTCAAAATAGTGTGTCTTTTCTGAACAGACACATCCGACCGAACGGTCACCCCTTTTTCAAAATAGTGTATCATTTTATCGAAGGGTTGCGTCCCTTTCGAGTAATGTTTTTGCATTTCTGCATGCATCTGCATGGCATTTTATGAAGAAAAAATATTTTTTATTTTTTCTTTGGTTTTTTCAAATTAATAATTCCACTTGTTTTTCCGAGTTTCAAATAAACTTTGTCTAAAAAATTAATCTTATCGATCGATTACTTGACAAATCCAAATCCGAAGCCGAGCCGAATGAGCGAAGGCGATGACGACACGAGACACGTCTTAGTTCTTGCCTCACTATCCACTTGAAGGTGTGTTTCTTAATAAGAATACATGAAAGTTTCTTTCTCCCACTAATGTGGGAGAAGTATACTTTTCTTAAGTGAGTACACTTTCCCTCTATGAATTTCCCTTCATTTTTCATTCACACCAACTGAACCCAAAAATCCCCCACATGAATAGGGAATGACTACTCTTTATAAAACATTATGGACAAGTATATAATTAGCAAGCAAAGATTGATTGCATCTGGATAAGTGAGTTTCCTTTGAAATTTCCGTAGTGAACATGCATCGAATGTACTCGGTCAATCGGTAGATTTGATATCTTTGAACCATCGAGCTTTAATGTCCACCTAGACAACACATGTCACACAACCAGCCTTTTAACATTTATGGTTCTCATGATTTTATTCGTTTCATCCATGAACACGTCCCGATTTTATGATAGCTTAGAGAATAGATCTTTACTAACGTTCTCCTTGAAGAGACTTCTACTTCACCCTTACATAGGTGATTTCTAAATGTTTAGTCCTATATATTAAACTATTTGATCAAATCTGCCAAATTTAGATAATCATTAAAAGGATTCGTAACCTATATTATACCTCGTCAATAATGCCAAAATTTGATATCGCCCAAATTACACCTCCAAAAAAGGATAACACAGTCGCTGTCAAATAAAACACTCAATAAAGGTTGGGGTCTAATCCACAGGAAATATGATGAATCTCTGTCAAAAGCTTATTGATGTAGTCGGAAAGTGCAGAAACTAAATGGGGAGATTTCGTGAAAACAGTAGTAATAACAATGCTTGATCACTTTAAGTTGAAATCAATATAAGATGAACACTAAGACTGTGTTCACTCTGACTTCCTAACTCCATAGACTTATCGTGCTTGATAAACTCTAGAGATGGTTGCATGTAGAATATAAGAAGCTATGTATCACCAACCATCTCGCAAAACCCTTTGGTGAATTTTACTCATCTCCTCTCGATCTCAGAGTATCACATTACTAACCCTTGTCTTGGATCCCAGATTAACTATCTCCTCTCAGTCTTACATTAATTAGATGAAGGTTGGTATCTTCAAATTATTGTTATGATCTCATCCTCTTTCTCGAGTTAGTATCAAATACAAGAGGGTTCATAGAGTCTGTAGTCTCTATGAAAGTAATCAATACAAAGAACACCACAATATATGCACAAACACCAGTAAAAAAAACTTTGATCTTTCTTTACTTTGTTATTCCATTAGGGTTCCCACAATCCTAGTTAAGAGGTTTCATTCACCACTCATGTTTACATGAACACGCATAGAATTCATGATATAAAGCATATGAATAATCTCATAATAATTTATGAATGAAAACCAGGATCTCAAATTAATCTCAAGCCATAAAAGCCAAGAACAAGGATTCCCAAAGGACAAAAGTGTATCTCAGAATCAATATAATGCTGTAAGTAAAAAAAATGCATAAACTAATAACAAAACATCAATAGGGAATTTATAGGATACATCAAAACCTAAAAATCCTAACCAAAACTAAATAGGAAAAATCATGTCAGCACCTACCTACAAAACCACGTACAAGACATCGGTACTACTTATCCTAGGTGGGTTCATTAGCCTCAAAACAATCAGCAGGCTACAAATCACCAACCTACGGGGGTACCTACGAGGTTTGTAGGTGCCACTTTCGGGTAAGTCGCCTTCGTAACTATCATATCAAACTTCAGATCTTCAAAACTTTCTTTTTCTACTGACGACCCCACTTACGAGGGGCGTAAGTAACACTTATATATAATAATTGGGTCTGTATGTGGGCATCTGCAACTTCTCATCATCTTTTTCTTCTCTTCTGCTCCACAATCCATTTCTTGGGAAACTAATACAAACATCCACCACATCTAACAAAAAGGACCTACGCACTTACATAATTTCAAATTTTTAGCATTGAAAGTTCCATAAAGGTTGCAACTTCTCTATTATTACAGTAACTTGAAAGGCCTCGTTCACAACCAAATCTACAATAAAGTCCATGTGAACCTTAAGAACATTTTTAACATGTTCAAATAACGTATTCACTATATTCATACCTTCATCAAGGAGATCATGGATGGTAACTTACAATTCCTGTACTTGAGATACGACAGCCTTACTGTTAATCATTTTGTATTCAAGGAATCTTGCCGCAAAGAACTTCTTAGCTCCAGCATCCTCAGTCAGATAGAAGAACATCTTCTATCACCAACGTAAAAAAATCTATTCCAGAAAATTTTTTGGGCCTTTCCACTAGTGCCATAGAGGGTGGCGCAATTGTGCCACTGGTTGTAGCAACATTCATTGCTTCCACAAATGTTACACCATCAGTTACTTAACCATCAGTAGTCATCTTTCCTTACACAAAAATATAGTCAACTTTATGTCTTTCAATCGTTAACCGAATGACCTTTAACTTGTGATAGAGTTTTTATTTCTTCAAATCACTTGTTAAGCTCAAACAGAGAATAATGCATAAAACTTTAATCTCTAGAAATCAAATAATATAGATTATGAAAAATTAATTCCTTAAGATTGTTGTTTTAGGTACACAATCTTTATGTTTGCATAAACACTTCAACACAAGTTCAAGACTATTTCAAGAACACCTATGAAGTGTTAACACCTTCAACACAAGTATACCAAGAACTATCAAATAAGTATGTTATTTAAAAGAAACAAGATGAAGTAGAAACAGAACCAAGTCCTCCGATTTCACGGAGTGTCCTTAAGGAATTAATTCCCCTCAAGTACCCGAGGTTGCGGAATTTTTCCTCCTAAGATAAAATGACTCACAATCTAAATGTGATGGTACCTCAAATGCTTAGATTTTTCAAACACACTCAACGACAGATGATTACAAAAAGTTTTTAGAAGTAGAAGAGTGATTTTTTAGTTTTAAAATTTTTTTTGTCTACCTGAGGAAAAAGTTCAGGTATTTATAGCCATCAAGTGCCCCTTCGTAAGGAATCAATAGTTCATCAAAAAGGTGTATCACTTCAGAATATTCATGTCTGTCCATTCCAAAATAGTGTGTCCTTTATGAACAGTTACATCCGATCGAATAGTCACCCCTTTTCTGAAATAGTGTATCATTTTCTCAAAAGGTTGTGTACCTTTCGAGTAACATTTCTGCAGGATGTTTTGTGGAGAAAAATTATCTGAAGCCAAGCTGAGTGAGAAATGACGATGATGGTGTGAGGCACCTCTTGGTTATTGCCTCACTATCTATTTGAAGGTGTGTTTCTTAATAAGAACACATGAAAAAAAATTCTTCAACCAATGTGGGAGATGTATACTTTTCTTAAGTGAGTACACTTTTCCTTTATTTTTCATTCACACCAATTGAACTTGACATAAACTTGGACAAAAAGCTACTTGTAGTAGCGGATAAAAGGCTTTGGAACTAAGTTAACTTGGCCCTACTCTTGCCACGTCCACATAGTTATCCACAATACAATTGAAAATTAAATCTTACTTGTTATAAATGTATTTACATTATAGTGAATGTCTATCAAGATCTACTTTTATATCTATTAGGATTTGAAGCATCTGTCTTTTACTCAGACTAGGAGTAAAGTTTCTCTATAAATAGAGGGATTTTGTTCATTGTATTTACAATCTTATTATCCCTCATCCCTTAAGAGAAATAAGAATTACTCTCTATTCTCTCTACTCTTCTTCATTATTCTTTATTGTTTTATAACACGTTATCAGCACGAAGTCTCTTACCAATTGAGATCTGTACGAAGTCTCTTAACAATTGAGATCTGTTCCTACGTGGATACACAAGTTTTTGAGTCTCTAACTAATTTAGATTATCAACATGAGATTCTGCCAAATAAGGTGAGATTATAAATCTAAAGGTAATTTCAAGGTTAGTAAGTCCTTAGTTATCTGTCTTTTGCTACTAATAATATAATTATGGTTGAATTTGAGGAAAAATAATTAGTTTGGAATCATTTATATTTTGAATTTATTTCTCAAGAACAATATTATAAAAAGAGATGACAGTATGTTGGGTTCAAGTCCCATCGATTTATGTCTAAGACATATTTATATGGATAAGACGTTGAATTTGAATCTCAATGCATCATATTGATATATTATGATGGATATGGCAAAATAATGGGTATTTGATAAAAATTCATAAAATTCGACCCATTGAATATGCTCCATTCCATGAAGTGAATGCGGTAGCAATGTATGATAAGTCTGAAATATGACAACTTACTTCATTCTTGAGGTATATGTGGTAGCAGTGCATAATATGTCTGAAAGAAGACAAGTAATTGAATGCACGAATATACCCATGGAGGGATAATATGATAATGATCATCAAAAGTGATGATATTTTCACACACTTATATGATTATAAGATATGCTAGGGAAAAATTCTCTACATTATATGTATGCCTCAATTTGCTTCTGAAGTAGCAAAATCTTGAAAGAGGTTATAAGCTATCATAATTTGATAGACTTAAGGCACGATTATATTCCATTCCTGGGGAATGAGAAACTTATTAATGCAAACGTGCACTTGATCACAACTCACCTTTGAAAGAGGTTGAATAATTTTGAAATCTACTTCTGAAGTAGTAAATTTGGAATTTATTCATGTAATAGTAAATTTTAAATTTACTAAAGAAAAAGTACATGTCATGGTAAACTTGGAGTTTACTAGAATAAAAGTTCATAAATTGATACGAACGATGGTGACATCTCGAAGATGTGCATATATTGAAGAACTAGAAGATTCTTCAAGAATTGTTTGGACCAACTTATATTGGGATTGGATCCCTTCAAATCTGAAAATTATTAAAGGTAAATAAGGGTCCGTTCACCTATTATGTGATAAGTTAAAAAGATGCATCAATAAGATGATCACATGTACATTCATGGTCAACCTATGTTTGAAATTCATAAAGTTACTTGTTCAATATAAATTGAGCATAATTTTTAGATTGTGTAATCAGGATAATTTATCTTGATGATGATGGTTTAGCATTGAATGTCTTCGATAAATATTTAAACCATTGTTAATGAGAACAAAACTTAATGTATTGGTCTGAAATATAATATATTGCAATAGCATTTATATGTATTAGACCAATAAATTATGATTATTTCTTTCCTCTCAATTGGTTCAAGGTCGGGAACCAATTATTCCATCTAATAATTTTGATGTGCGGTATACGATTAATGAATATACCATATTGCACAACGATGGATTTCTCAAAGAAGTAGAGGATGTATGTTAGTTTTCCTAACATAAGGAGGAGATTATAAACGCTATGAAATATGTTAGGAATTATCACTATATCCTCATCCAAAAGATAATTCAAGTTAAATGCTGAAAGCATCTCATATTAAGCGTAAGTAATCTTATTTTGTATTTCTAAAGGACAAAGTCTATGCATGTGTGAAGCGTAGTAGACTGATGGGTTCCAAATGAAATAGTCCTTGAAAATAAGGAGCAAATAATCATAATAAGAAGGCAATGAGCTCTGGAAGAGCCTACGACATACCACTTCATGAAACCTTATGAGAGGTTCATGTACCTGAAAATAATGAAGTGATGAGATCTCAAAATGTTATGTCGCATTGTGAACAGATACAAAATGGTGTATCATCAATATATTTGACATAATATTAGCATAATATTGTGAAAGATTACGAGGATCTGAATTCTACATTTATTTAAGCATGCTGACGTAGAAACATTTATCAAGTGACATGAAAGGATGCACTTTGATAAGCGTAAAACTTATTTGATTTGTAGTACAGACACTTGAAGATGTCACTCATGAGATGTTGAATATTGTCACTTGACAAAACTTATGTGAAAACTTTTAAGGATTCAAACTGCTTGAAGCATATAAAAGTTTCTGGAAAACTTATTTATAATCCTTATATTGTATAAGCTTATTGCTTGAACATCATTGGAACTCTTGGAGAGTTTCAAAGCAATAGATTATTTGCTAAATTTCAAAATATATCGAATTGGATTGGTTATGAAGTACCATATCTTAGTGCAATTGATGCACTCATGTACCTTGCAAATAGTATAAGACCTATAGCCTTTTCAGTCAATTTGTTAGCAAGGTATATTTCTGCTCCTTCTGTGAGACATCAAAATGGGATAAAACACATGAGCTTGTTTTATTCTAAAGATTGCAGTCCCGATCTTATTGATCATGCTGATGTTGGGTACTTATCTGACCCGCATAAAGCTCGGTCTCAAATAGGCTATGTGTTCATATGTGGTTGTACTACCATATCTTGGAGATATACAAAGCAGTCTATCGTAGCCACTTTATCTAATCATGCTGAGATAATAGTTATTCATGAAGCAAGCTGAGAATGTATATGGTTGAGGTTCATAATACATATCATTCGAGAAAAATATGGTGTGAAATATGACAATCTACCCACAATTTTATACAAAGATAATTCAGCATACATAGCACATCTTAAGGGAAGATTCATAAATGGAGATAGAACGAAGCACATTTTGCCAAAGTTTTTCTACATACATGAGCTACAAAAGAATGATGATATTAACGTACAACAGATTCGTTCAACTGACAATGTGATTGATTTATTCACCAAATCTTCTCCAATTGCAACTTTCAAGAAGATGCCGCACAAGATCGGGATGTAAAAATTCAAGGATGTTCTCATTAGGGGGACCAAATACGCGCTATACTCTTTTTTCCTTTCAAGATTTTGTCCCACCGGATTTTCCTTGTAAGGTTTTTAATGAGGCAGCCGAAATGCATAGTATTAGAGATGTGTACTCTTTTTCCTTCATTAGATTTTTTTTCTACTGGATTTTTTTCTAGTAAGGTTTTAACGAGGCACATTATCTACCAATTAGACATTCAAGGGGGAGTGTTATAAATGTATTTACATTACAGTGAATGTCTATCAAGATCTACTTTGATATCTATTAGGATTTGAAGCATCTGTCTTTTACCCAGACTAGGACTAAATTTTCCCTATAAATAGAGGGGTTTTGTTCATTGTATTTACAATCTTATTATCCCTCATCCCTCAAGAGAAGAAATAAGAATCATTCTCTCTATTCTCTCTATTCTCTCTATTCTCTCTATTCTCTCTACTCTTCTTTTTGTGCTTTATTATTTTATAACATTACTTTAATTGTCGGTTTTATATTTACCACTTCCGCATGAGTTTTTTTATTCCAAGAAATGTACTGAAGTACCTTTTACTTTTAATTCTAATTTTTTCAAAAGTCATGCTATTTTCTGGATAAGAAAATTAATTTCTGATATAATTTATTTCATTTTCAACGTTCTATTATAAAAGTTGACTTTATTTACATATTAAGATAAGGGGTAAATAAAACATAAATTTTTTTAGTGAACATTATAAAAATGTACCTGTTTTTCATTGAAAAGCATGACATGTGACTTTTTAAAGTTGAAAATGAAATTTTAACATCTAACGGTAAATATAGTTTTAAAAAATAATTATACAGTTATATTTATTTTAAAAAAATATATATAATGGATCACAAATATAATTTATATTAATAATATATGTAATGGATCACAAATATAACATAAGTTCGAGAGTAAAAGAACTAATATAACCCTTTTCCATATTTGATTTGATCATTACGGTTTGTTATTCGAAAATTTTCAGAAGTAGCAACTGTGTAGCCTTAATTATAATTTCTATAGTAACAGTTTTATAATTACGAAAAATAGCAAATTGTATTTTGTATTTAAGTAAATGTTGCTATATAAATATATATATACAAATTGAATAGTAGTTCCTATTTTAACTCCCATCAGTTATAGTTAAATAAGAAAAGTAATTATCCTTAATTCATGCTACATTTAATTATAAAGATTCCTTTTCTTAATATGACTCTTCTATTTCTCTTCTTTTTTTATCCTTTTCCATTTTTTCTTTGTTTTCTTCTAATTTTTCATTTTCTTATTTGTTTCCTTTCTCATAATTTTCTTTTTTCTTTTCCTATTTCATTTCTTTTTTTATTTTTTATTTTGATTTCTTTCTCTTTTTCTTTTTTTCTTTCCACTTTAGTTTTATTCTTCTTTTTCTTTTTTTTTTTTTTCTTTTTTCATTTTTTTATCTTTTTATTTTTTTATTTTGATCTTTTTCTTTTTCTCTTTTCAATTTATTTTGACTCTTCTATTTCTTTTTTTCATCCTTTTTCGTTATTTTTCTTTATTTTTTTCTTTTCCGTTTTCTTATTTTTTTTCCTTTCTCATGTTTTTCTTTTTCTTTTCCTATTTTCGTTTTCTTCTTAGTTTTTCTTTTTTTCTTTTTTAATTTTTTTTCTTTTTGATTTTATTTTTACGCTTATATTTCTAGTTTTTAATTCTTTTTTTTTTTGGTTTTCACTTATTTTTCTTTGGTTTTTTATTTTTCTATTTTTGTTTGTTTTTTTATTTTTTTACTCTTCTATCTCTTGCTTTTATTTTTAAAAGACACATATCTATATCACATATACATATTTAAAAAATATATAAAATATATAGACATACATATTTGAGTATGTATTTATAGTATAAAACACACATATATATATCTGCATATGTATTTACTGAAATTCATATTTGACTCATATGTATGTATAAATATATAAGACACAAAATCTCTATAACAAAAAGTGACATAATATATTTTTCTAATTGCGCTTAAACTACACTTTTTTTTCATGATGCTGATATCAAAAATATTATTATGACAAAAAATATGCATCATCCATAAATACATATGCATTAATCATAAATACATATCCATTATTCATAAATAGATATGCATAACTGAAAAACTAAATATGCATTTCAGGAAAAATACATATGCATTAGTCATAAATACATATGCACACTGAAAAAGTACATATGTATTATTCATAAATATAAATGCATCTATAATAACCTAAGAAAAATTGAAAATATATTTTCAAATCAATAAATATAGCATGCAGCCCCATAAAAACGTATGAATAACTAGAAAATACATATATATTATTCAAAAATGTATATATACATATATGGAAAAATACAAATGCATTAGTCATAAATACATATATAATCTGGTAAAATACATATGTATTATTCATAAATATATATGCATAACTGAAAAATATATATATGCACAACTGAAAAAATACATATTTTTTATTTTCGTTTGACTTCCTCTTTTTCACATATTTTTGCACGTTTTGGGATTTTGGAGATGAAGGTTTTCTCAATATTTTTCATTTCATGATTTCTCCAATATTCTTTGGCTTGTCCCAATACTTCGATCTCACCTCTTCTATGTCAACTTCTCTGTTCAACTGAATAGGAGTAGAAATCAACTTAACACAAAATTTCACAATCTTTCACCAAAAAAAATTACAAATTCCCATCAAATAACGTAGAAAAAGTCACAACAGACCTCCATCAAATAACGTATCCCTCCATTATAGCAGAGCTCTACAATCTCTCCAAAACAATCACAACCCCCCCCCCCCCCCCCAAGAAAAAAAACAAACGAAGAGGACGGATAAAGAAAATAATATGAAAAAATTAAAACATATAACTTATATAAAAATATAACATGCAAATGCTATAATTATCACTTTACCTTTTTTGATAGAGCACAATTTTTTTTTTTTAAAAAAAAGAAATTGAAAAAAGTGGAGTGAAATATGAGGCGGAACTGAAAAAAGTGGAGTGAAATATGAGAGGGAATTGGAAAAAATGAAGTGAAATATGGGAGGTAATTGAAGAAAATGGAGTGAAAACAGGAAAAGGTAAAAAAGTGAGTGAAACCACACGCTTTTCAATATAATGGTTAAAATATTGCTACTTTTGCTATAACTTGTAATTTTGAGAAAGTGTTGTCATTTATTGTAATTAAGATCTTAAGTATGCTAGTTTCTGTAATTTTTCCTTTGTTGGATTTCATTTTAGTGAGTTATAATGGATCACAAATGTACCTTATGTTAAAAATATATATAATGGATCACAAATATAACTTATGTTCGATAGTAAAAGAACTAATATAACCCTTTTTATAGTTGATTTGATCATTATGGTTTGTTATTTCATTTTAATGAGCTATAAAACACACAATTTTTTTCAACCAAAACAATCTTCTACTTCTTATGGTTCTTTTGGCTTCAAAGCAAGTCATCCTATAATAAGAATGCAAAAAATATAAAATATAAAAATATAAAATATTGATCAACTGAAAAGGTTTTTTTTGGGTAGTTAAGGATATATTAAATGAAGCATAGAGAGTTTAACTTACGGACACAACCGACTCATTACTTAGCTAAGAAATATTAGCATTACTCTCTTGAGAGTTAGGACAAAGTTTAAACTTCCTAATATACTGAGTTCCTAGTATGTCTTAAATAATAGTTTTAATTCATATATTGTTATTTTTTCTTCATTTTTATCCCAAATAAATAAATTATTTGCATCATTTATGTAGATAATAGTCATAAGAAGAAAAAATGAAGTCAATTATATTATATAAGGTAAGGCTAAAATTGCTTTGCCATGAATATTGAATTTGTTGTAATTTTAGATGTCTTTGTAGATTAAATTTCTAAAGAGATGCAAATGAACATACATCAAAAATACTGTAATGATCCTTTAGGTTCATTTTTTGATTTCTGCACATTTTTGGTGTTTCAAGCCTTCCCATAACAGTTACAGTAATTTATTACTAGTCGGGTCAATTATTGGCTAGTTTGTTTTTATTTTAGACTCATTTATTGTTAAGGAATTGGTCTCATACCAAAACTCCATGTAAACGATATCGGATGAGAATTGCACAGTTCCATTAGTTCTGAAGCATTGATTGTAGGCTAGCGGACCTTTAATTTAGGTCTCGAGGGTTTTGAACTCATTGAGCTATCCGGTAGAATTTGGTTAAAATAGAACTAGATGGGGGACCCATATTTAATTGAGATGACCTCCGATGAAATTTTCAATATTTTGTTGAGTCCAGAATGTCAAATTTAGTATGGTAGTATAGTTCATTTGTGCATACATTGTTCTGAATAAATTTTGAACTCTCGGTTAGAGTCTATGTGGACATAAGAAAATCTAGTGCAGCTGTATCTAATGCAGCCAATCATTGCCGATAATATTTGTGAGGTTGGGACCGCGTTCACAAAAGGTTAACCTTTTGACCATCATGATTACGAACCTTCCCTCTCGCATTTGCGATGAAGGGTTGACCCGACCTAATCTATTTTCCTTCTTTATGATAGAGAACTTTATTGTCACATTTTCGATAGTCTAGCTCTTTTTCTTTCATGTTTGTGATCTATTTAGCCATGTTTAAAAGGGTAAGTTTACCAGGCATCGCGATCGCGACCCTTAGCCTCCGCGATCACTAAGGCCAATTGCCTGGTAGTATAAAATTCCCTCTTTATGATTTCTTCATTATTTTTTTGCCTATTTCTAGCATTTTTAGCCCTAGGAGCTCAAGAATTACAAGAAATTATTGATTGGAGATAGAGATGCGTAGAGAATGATACAGTGACCATTTTCCACTATTTTCTTTGTAAGTTTTTGGCCTAAATCATCTGTTGAATTCTTGTTTTCTCTCTTATTTTTCCTCTCTCAGGGCTTAATTGCTCCCCGATCTGTAGTCCATTTGTGCTCAACTTTTGAGCACACATCTCTTGCCTTTCGAGGGACCTCGAGACCAATTCAATTTTAAATTTCATTTGTGAGCTCTTCAAGCCATTCTTGATCCAATTTTGAATCGAGTTTTTGCATAGTAATATGGCTATCATTTTACTCCTATTGATATGTTAATTATTATTTTTATAGAGCAGTGAAATTTAGAGATCATGGAGCAAAGACAAATGAGTTATGGGTGATTCAATTATTACGGTTCGACATTGAGATATGTTTTGGTCTAATTTTCTGTAATGACCCTTTAGCTCATTTTCTTGAATTGACATGCATCTATGGTGCTTTGAGCTTTCCCACAGTAGCTACAGGTCATTTGTGACTTACCAAAACTGTCAGTTTAATTATTGGACAGTTCATTTGGATTTTAGGTTTACTTTCTATTTTTCAGTTTTCACTGTTAACGAATTGGTCTCAGACCAAAAATCTCAGTAGATAACATCTCATGAGAATTTTGGCAGTGCCATCAATTTTGGAGCATTGATTTTAGTCTAGAGGGATCCTTGGTTTAGTTCTCAAGGATTCTTGACTTGTTTTAGGCTATTGAATGGATTGTATGAAAAATAAAACTATAGGTGAGGGCCCCACATTTAGTCGAAAATAACTAAGATGAAATTTTTTATGGTCCTATTGAGTCTGGAATGTTGAATTTGGTATGGTAGCATATTTCATTTGTGCGCATGGGGTTCCAAACGAATCTCGAGCGCCCGACTGAAATTTGTTTTTAGACTTAGCAAAATCCAGTGCCTGATATTCAGTATGACCGCTCTAGCGGTTATGGAGCCGTTTTAGTGACAAGTACTTTAGCACCCATGAGCCACTTTAACGGCCTTAACCATCTAGCCAATGACCATTTTAGTGATAAGGGGTTGCTTAAGCGGGCACTGCTTTAGCGGTTAAGCTACTGCTTTAGCGTACTCATGACCCTATGTAGGATTGCTTTAGCAGACTTTTAATGCTTAAGAAGTATCCTGTTAAGTGGATAAGTAACCGCTTTAGTGGCACTGGGAGATGTTAAATCCCCTTTCTCCATTCTTATTCTTCATTCTTATACCATTTAAGAGATTGAAGAGAGAAAAAGTGCGGAATTATCCAATGAAGCTAAGGTAAGCTAACCTAACTCTACTTGGTCATTTCCATTAATTTTCCTATCAATTTCCACCCTATTTTAATGTAAATTCTTAGAAATTAGGTCCTTAAGACCCTAAAACTTAGGGACTGACTTGAGCCCTAATTCATTCACTAGTCCTTGTTTATCGAGAGACCTCGTGATATATTTAATTTTGGATTTTATTTACCGGCCTCACGATCCCGTTCTTGACCAGAATTCTAACCCGACCCTTCATATAGATAGAACTACGGATCTCACTTTACTCCTAATATGTAGATTACTATTTTGATAGTATGGAGGCATTTCAGAATCACGGAGCAAAAATAAATAATTGGTGGGCAATTCAAGCACTTACGGTTTGGCATCGAGGTATGCTTCTATCTACTCTTCTTTACGAGATATTATATTATATTATTGTATGTTTGATAAGGATATTAGAATGTGATTATAGGTAGAACACATTTAGCCTAATTTATAAGTTTGGGGATAGAAAGGTAAATCAACCCTTATGGTGAAATACTTATTATGACTATAGGATCCTATTAGCCTAGGTTACTAGCATGTTAGACATAGTTGAGACTAAGAAACCTTTACAGTATAAAGTTTACTACTTGACTTAGTGGATTAGCATAGTTTCCCAAATTATGGCATTATTGTTGTGACATATGTCTATTATTAGGCCTAAGTCCATGATTATGATATTAGTTAAACCCTGAATGAGTGATTTATCATTATAAAAGGCATAGTGACAGTCTATGGACGTTTAGATACTTATAATTATATTACTTGGATACTAGTGATGACATGCATATATTCGGTACATTTGTGCTCACTTAATGGTATGATTCCAACTAAAATCACGGTTTTATTACTATTTTTCTAAAAAAGAATTTGTTCCCACTTTTCTCTTTTACAATAAAATCTTTCAAAATGGGAATTGTACCACCTTAATGGATGATTATGAGATTCTGAGACTAAAAATGATATTTTAGAGATTTTATCATGATATATTCTGAACCATGGTTTTACTACTGCTATTTACTTTGATAAAGAAATATACTAACCCTTTCTACTTTGATACTGATTTAGTCCCGGAGTTAATATCGGGCTATACAAACTTACACTCATTTAGCCATGGTTTGAGTGTATGTATTTATTATATATATGGATGGATGAAGGAGTTTGATGATGATGATGATTACTAGAAATCCTGGATCGGGACAACGTCGATGTATATGGATACTTCCAAACCCCCTAGGGGCCCCTTTATTCATAAGTTATCGTGCTAGAGAAAAGAAGCCATCGTAGGATACATATATATATGCATCCGATATTTGACAGAGGAGTTTGATGATGATGATGATTACTGGAAATCCTAGATCGGGACCAAGTCGGTATAAATGGGTACTTTCGACCCCCCTAGGGGCCCCTTAATTCATGAGCTGTCATGCTGGAGAAGAGCAGTCATTGTAGGTCCTGCCTTTGTGAACCATCAAGCTGGAGAAGGTGTATACATTGGGTTACATTATAGCATGAGCATTAGCTATGCTATCCTGGATTTACTTTGCATTTATTCATGCATGTGCATTGCTAATCAATAGTATATTGTTTAGTCCCGGTATCTATCAGCCTTATGTGGGTTGCATATAAATAGGTTATGAGTGTTGTTTGATGTGTTCTATGTGCTAATCGAACCTTCCATTTTATGGAGCCTGGTTAAGGTATTATTTTTGTGGACTAGCCGGTTACTTAATTGATATTATAATGGTTAGTTCATGGTAGGTATTGACTAATACTGTGATTTGAGATAAGATTTTGATTCCTTTCACTTATTGTTATCTTATTATGAATAATTAACTCATTTTTAGACGTTTGGATTAGGTTTCCTGATTATTCCAACACAAATTTCTACTATTCTTAGGAAGCCTTATGATTTTAGTATGACTACCTTAGGTTGTGCCTTAAAGTTAGTCTTATATACATATATATATGTGTGTGTGTGTGTGTAGTCCTTGAATGTTGGACAATGATAGTTCATCCTTAGTGACCCATAGTTTTATTATGTTAGCTTCCAGTATATTTAGCTATAGTTACATTCCTGCTTGCATGTTACAATATTTGCATTATCTTTGGAGCTCCGTTGGTAGTTGTCTACTGAGTACCACGTGTTTGGTATTCAAACTACACTTCTGCAGCCTGTAGATTATGGTTCTCGATATGGTTGTGTGCATCATGTGGAGCATTTATGGATCAAAGATTTAGGATAAGCTCTTGGATTCAACTAATCTCTATGTTGTTGTCACGACCCGAGGCTACCCCCTAGTCGCGACAACGGCGCTTATGACCATAAGTGACCACAAGCTAACCCATGAGTTGGTACCTACTGTGAGCACTGGACAAAATAGTAATACATCTCATGTGTGGAAGGTAAGATGATAAATTATTAAAAAAATAAATTCTGAAATACGAATAAAAAATGTCTAAAATATCTGATAACAACTAATAACACTGAAATGACTGACTGACTATCTAACTGATTGTCTGAAATACTCAAAACATTTTGAGAAGCTGATGGGAAAAACCCCCAACTAACTCTTACTGAATGAACATAAGGAAATATTGAAATAACTGAGATAAGCAAATCATGTACTCGAAGGATGAGGACGCACCACTATTGTTGCTGAGTAACGCTAGCTGTCTAAGAACGGTTGGGAAACTGTGCGTTCGAACCTATGTTATAAGACAACATAGTGCAGAAAAAAATGCGGTCAGTACTTTGAATGTACAAGTATATGAGATGAGGACTGGCTGAAATGCCTGAGGTAACTAAGCATGAATGCATGAATAAGTAACATCTGTGAATGTAAGACCAAGCATAAATATGTTTCTGAAATAATCTATAATCAAAAATACTGGAAGCTATATAATTGAATAACTGAAAATCTGTACACTTGGTCAAGCAAGCCTGAGATGAAATATATTGAATATTGTACTAAGACTATGAGAGGTATCATGTAATCGACATTCCCTAATTTGAGCTAATTAGGGTCCAACCTGTAACCTCAGTTGGAAGGGTGTCAGCACCGTGCCACAGGTACAAACACTGGCTATGTGGATCCACTGAACTAGTGTCCCGAAGAACTAAGGATTCACCCACAAATGGCAGGTGCCCTCATGAGACAAGTGTCAACCCTCAACTGAAAGGAATATATTTCAAAACTATGTTGGCTATATCGTTATGGAACTCAGGTACTGCTACTAAAGGTCACATCCTTGATTGGCAGGTAAGCCCCCATCCCTGGATTTTCTCGGTGTTAAATCCTACTCCCAACTGAACTGACACTAATACTGAACTGAACTAAACTTAACTAAACATAAAAACTGACATTTCTCATCACGATCAAACACGTAGGTATTGGTTGTTCATAACCCGCCATCACTACATATCTATAGAACACAATATTAAAGCTTAAAAACTATATCACAAAGTCATAGTTCAAAACCCAACACATAGGCATTTCGCTAAACATGTGTGAATCATGAACTTCAATCATTGAAATATCTTAAAACATGGGAAATCAACTTGGTTACGTGATTGAGATCATAACCTGCTAATACAACATGAAATTCACTTGAATATAGCATGGGAGGTTGAATCTTAAAGTATAATATAACCTAGCTTCTTATAGAATCATTCTTAGACCT
The DNA here is from genome assembly GCF_002878395.1 of Capsicum annuum. Taxonomy (NCBI): domain Eukaryota; kingdom Viridiplantae; phylum Streptophyta; class Magnoliopsida; order Solanales; family Solanaceae; genus Capsicum; species Capsicum annuum. Next base: position 70,682,208 of record NC_061113.1, on the reverse strand, counting down.
GAATGAAGTAAAGCTACTAAGGATAACACATAAGTTTAATCTATTCTGAACATATAAAACTCCATAAAAAAGAAAAACTCATAATTTAATCGAAGAAGAGGTTCTTGGGCTCCATGGGTGAAAGGGACCCATGGATGAACCTCCCACAGACCTTAACAACTTAATTTTTGAAGATTCCTTAGATGGGAAACTCAAACTCTTGATTTATTGAGAATGAAGCTTAAATTGGTTTGTAGTGAAGAATGAGGGTTTCCTTGGGAGTAATTTGAGTAAAAAGGAAAATAATTCTCTTTGGAAGACCCAAATTGGTGTTATGGACGAATTAGGTGAAGGGAAATAACACAAATAGCCTTAAAATGCCAAGAAACAAAAACTAGACAAAATAGGAAGGGGGAACACAGGTTCTGAAGTGGTTGACTAGACCGGTCGGCGCCCGCCTTAGAGCGGTGGACTAGACCAGGCGGCGCCCTTCTTAGCCCGGTAGACTAGAGGGAGCGACGCCTGCTTATCTCTGTGGTGCTACTAGTTTGATTTTCCAATTATGCCCCTGTGCTAGTTCAAAAATTCCAAAACTTACCCGAGTCATACTTTGAACAACCTTGATCATGAATAAACTCAAAAATTAATGGCCCGAGGTCGGAAAGGTTAAAATAAAATTATCAAAGTTTAGGGGTCTTGAAAATGACTAAGTCCTCAACACTTAGTTAAAATTCTAAGTCTTGGACCCCTTTAACATACAACTATGAGTTGAATTGAGCTTAGGATTTTATGGGGTATTACATTATCTCCCCCTTGGTAATATTCATCCTCGTATGAGACTGGTTTAGCTAAGAATACTTACAAAATAAAGATCATATACTAAACATGCATGACTTGGGACAAGATTACATAACTGAGCCTAAATCATGATACATGGACTGAACTGATTTCATGAATGCATAAAATGACATAAGAATAGTTACATAACTGGAACTGAAAATAGAATTGAACCAATCTAAGGAAAATCATTACCTCAAGATGAATTTGAGTGCGCAGAGAAAAGATGAGGGTATTTGGTTCGAATATCTACTTCTGCTTCTCAAGTAGCTCCCCTAATAGACTGATTCCACCATAAAACTTTAACCAAGGGAACTTTATTGTTCCTTAGTCTATGAATCGACGATCAAGAATCTCAACTAGGACTTCCTCAATGAAAAGGATATCCTAAACGTCCATGATTTCTAAAGAAACAACAACAGCTGAATCACCAATACATTTCTTTAACAAAGGGATATGGAACACTGGATGCATTGATGCCAAATCTGTGGGTAACTAATGCTCATAGTCTACATTTAAATGATCCAAGATTCTATAAGGACTAACATAGCAGGTACTGAGTTTCCCTTTCTTGCCAAATTTCTTCACTCCCTTCATGGGTGAAATCTTTAAATATACCAAATCACTAACCTCAAACTCAAGATCTCTTCATCTCACGTCTATATAATATTTCTGACGGCTTTGGGTTATCTTCAATCTCTCCCGAATCAACTGGACTTTCTTCATCGCTTTAAAAACTAAATTAGGCCCTATAAAAGTAGCTTCACCTTCCTCAAACCAACCAATAGGAGATCTATATCTCCTTCCATAAGAACCTCAAATGGAGACATCTAAATACTGGAGTGATAACTGTTGTTGTAAGCGATTTCAATCAAAGGTAAGTAGTCATCCCAACTACCTTTAAAGTCAATAACACATGCCATCAACATGCCTTCTAAGATCTGGATGGTCCTCTCCTCCTGACCATTTATATGAGGGTGAAAAGTTGTGCTAAGATGAACTTGGGTACCAAGACTCTTCTGAAAAGCTTTCCAAAAGTAAGAGGTAAACTGAGTACCTCTATCTGAAATGATAGACAATGGAATCCCATGCAACTTAACAAACTCCCCAAGGTAAAGCCTAGCATAATCCTTCATTGAATAAGAAGTATAAACTGGCAAGAAATGAGATAATTTGGTCATTTTATCCACAATGACCCACGTCAAATTGTACTGACAATGCGTGTGAGGCAACCTTGTCACAAAGTCTATGTTCGCTACTTCCCTCTTTCAAGTGGGGATGATAAACTCCTAAAGTGTACCACTAGGCCTCTGATACTGACCTTAACCTACTAATAGTTCCAACACTTAGCCATAAAATCTGCAATATCCTTCTTTATACCACTCCACTAATAGATTTACCATAAATCACGGTACATCTTAGTGGCTCTTAGATGGATAGATGGCACACTATATGCTTCTACTAGAATCCGCTATCTTACACCATCAACACATAGAACACATAACCTACCTTGATAATGAAGCCCACTATATCCCCTGTGGGAGAATACCTCCACCTTCTGATCTCTAACTGCCTCCTTCAACTTAACCAAATTGGGATCTCTATCTTTTTTCTCTTTTACTTTAAAAACCAATAAAAATTTCAAACCATTTTGAAATCATACACTATTTTCATCAGAATTAACCAATCGAACACCTAATCTAGCAAGCTGATAAACCTCACTGACTAACTTCTTCCTATCCTCCTCAACATAAATAACACTACCCATAGACAACCTGTTAAGGGAATCTGCCACTATATTGGCCTTTCCTGAATGATATAACACACTCAACATAAACCCCATTAGGATAGTGTCTCCAAATTTCAAGGCAAAAACAATAGTTTCCAACTCAAGATCATGGGTAGGATAATTCTTTTTATGGGGCTTAAGATGTCTAGAGGTATAAGCTATGACCTTACCTCTCTGCATCAAAACACAACCAAGACCAACTATAGGAGCATCACAGTAAACCAGAAACCATCTGAACTTTTTTAAGTCAAGACTGAGGTGAAACTGAGATGAGACTTCAACTCCTGAAAACTCTTCTTGCGGGAATCTGACCACTGAAATTTGACCTTCTTCTGATTCAGTAGAGATATGGGGGATGTAATCTAAGAAAATCCTTCAATAAAACATCTTTAATAGCCAGACAAACCCAAGAAACTCTTGATATCTAATAGAGAGATAAGTCTAGTTTAGTTTCTCTCTACTTAAATATTTTGAGGGTCAACTCATATGCCATCATCGGAAACTATATGGTAAAGAAAAGATACTAATCTTAGCCAATAATCGCACTTACTAAACTTAGCAAAAAACTAATGATCTCTAACAGTCTATAACAAAACTCTTAGATGGTCTGCATGATTATTTATAAGACCCCACAAATTTTTCTTGTAGTTTGAGCCTTAGCGTATGTCAAGTAAAGCATAAATCCGGCCTTTAAAGATTGAGAAGTGTCTTTCCAAGTGAGAAATATTTTTGAACCATGTAGAATTTCCCTAAAATCGACTTTTTGTCATGTAAAGAATTGAATAATCTTTTTGTTGATACCAAATTCACCCAAATCCGATACTCGGGCAAAGAATTAGAGCTATTTTAGTGAGACAATGTACCACCTGGTACTTTAGCGCATCGCGGATCCAGCCAAAATGGCAATTGTCAAAATTCAGTGAGCCTCTGTGATTATGGCACACCGCGCCAAGTCTTAATTTTATAATTGTTAATTTCCAGTGCACCAACGCGATTCCACCACATTACAGTGCCTTTCCAGTTTGCAACTAAGGTGGCAACGTGAATTCCCCTGCATTGCTCCATCAAGCAGTTTCCCAATTGTCCAATTTCCAGTGAGCTAGCGCGATTATGGTGCATCACGCCAACATGTAAAATTTGGTGTTTTCAATTTAATTCTAAGGGTGAAAAGGGTCTTTTCCCAACCCCTATATATACTTCTTAACACGGGATTTAGCCTTATTTCACCCAAAGTATCATTGTTTTCTCTCAAATTTGTTCAAGAACAAGAGCTAGGGTTTCTACAAAAATCAAAATCCTTTCTTTTTCTTCTTCAAGAGAAATCAAGAAATCAAGAATCTCTCTAAGATCTTTCAAGAAAGAGTTTCTGTAAGGTATGTAGATGTTGATTCTTGAGTCCCTTTCATCCAAGAAGCTCAAAAACCCTTTTCTAAATTTCAAAGCTTTTATATGAGTTTTCATGATTCATGTGAGTTGAAATAGATGTTCATGCTATTATTGAGTTATGATTCATGTTTGTTTGCAAGGTTTTCAAGATTTGACCCTAGTATATGATATTCATGTGATGTTCATGATAAACCCTCTACAAGTTGCTTGTTAGGTGATGTGTTCATGTCAATTAGGTGTTGAGATTGTTGAATAAGCGAAGCAGCTCCCCATATGTTTGATAAAATACTTATATGAAGCAATTAGAGCCATTCTAGCATATTGATTGTGTAAGACCATGCATGCCAAGTATTTGTTGAAAAGCCTTAATGAATGAATTGTGGCATGATAGCATGAAATTCCCTAATTATGTGCTCTTTGATACATGCTAAGACTTTAATAAATGCTAAGTATTTGATGAATGAATTGTGGCATGAGAGCATGAAATTCCCTAATTATGTGCTCTTTGATACATGCTAAGACTTTAATACATGCTAAGTGTTTGATGAATGAATTGTAACATGATAGCATGAAGTTCCCCAATTATGTATTCTTCGATACAAGCCAAGACTTAAATATGTGCAAAGTGCTTGATGCAAGGCCTTGTTGAATGGATTATGATCCAATAGCATGCCCCCCTATGTTATTACATGTTTAGGATTCCTAAATGCTTGAAGTGATGACTTAGTGATTGTGATGGTGAATGATTGTCCATAGTCTTGATTATTCAAGAATGGTTATGTTTTACTTTTATGTTATCGAGTCCTGGAGGTATTTATACCCGATAATTTAGCTGCTATCTAGAGGCCGTGTCAGTTTTTATGATAATTCCAGTCGAGCCATGATTCTCAGAACTTAGTGAGTTATAAAGCTCTATATTCTCAGACAGATACAAAACTTAACAAATCTCAGTAATCTTTGTAATCATCGTAATCTCAGTATCGCTAGTAATCTAGCCTCAGTCTTGTACCCAGCTCAGATCTAGTAGTATTCAAGTGTTCTGTTCTGACCTCTGTAGAAATTGAGTACTCTATTTAAAGCTCAGTGTCGTTCAGTCAAACAATGAGATTCAGTAGTATTATGTCAGATATGGAACCAAGTAAATTCAGTTTAACTTAGTCAGATCATTTGAGAAACATGATCTGTATCAGATTCCGCTTAGTTTTTATTCAGTTAAGAATTAGTTCAGAGATTTTCAGTTGGGAGTAGGAGCTAGAACCGAGTGAGGGCAAGGATGGCAGCTCCCCGTCTGAGAGACAGAGTTGTTAGGAGCAATCCCTGAACTCCAAAACTGCATGGCCAGTGCAGGATACAGGGGTCACCCATCAGGAAAGGCTAGTCACCCATCAGATAAGCTTGACTATTATATTTCCTTAGGCTTGACTTCCTGCAAGGGTCTCCCATCAGATAGGCTTGACCAGAGAGGTCTTTACCCATGGCACGGTATTGACAGCCTTCCAGCTGGGGTTATAGGTTGGACCCCACCAATTGATATTTGGGGTATGTCAATTAAGTAACTACTTCCCACAGTTACAGTTTCAGTATCAATCTTCAGAAATTAGGACTGTCAAATACAATTATCTATCTTAGTGAGGAACTCAGATAGTTCCATTAATTCATGGACCACCCGTCAGATAGGCTTGGTCCCATATAAAGTTATTCAGTATTTGATCTAGAAATCACCCATCAGATAGGCTTGATCTCAGTCTCAAATTTGGTTGAGTAATCTCATTATCTGATCCCGAGATTACCCATCAAATAGGCTTGATCTCAGTCTCAAATTTAGTTGAGTAATCTCATTATCAGATCCTGAGATCACCTGTCAGATAGGCTTGATCTCAGTCACATATTCAGTTGAGTAATCTCATTATCAGATCCCGAGATCACCCATTAGATAAGCTTGATCTCAGTCTCAAATTCAGTTGAGTATTATTTTTATCAGATTTAGAGGTCACCCATTAGATAAGCTTGATATCAGTCTCATATTCAGTTGAGTAATTCATTATTAGATCCTAAGATCACCCGTTAGATAGGCTTGATCTTATTCTCAGATTCAGTTGAGTAATCTCATTATCAGATCCAGAGATCACCCATCAGTTAGGCTTGATCTCAGTCTCATATTTAGTTGAGTAATCTCATTATTAGATCCTAAGATCACCCGTCATATAGGCTTGATCTCAGTGTTAGATTCATTTGAGTATTCTTGTTATTAGATCTAGAGATCACCCATCAGATAGGTTTGATCTCAATCTTATGTTCAGTTGAGTAACCTCATTATCAGATCTAGTGATCACCCATCATATAGGCTTGATCTCAGTCTCATAATCAGTTGAGTAATCTCATTATCAGATCCTGAGATCACCCATCAGATAGGCTTGATCTCAGTCTCAGATTCAATTGAGTATTCTTTTTATCAAATCTAGAGATCACCCATCAGACAGGCTTGATATCACTCTCAGATTTAGTTGAGTATTCTTGTTGTCAGCTTTAGACATAATTATTTCTTATCATTGATAGTAGATTCTGGAATCATCTGTTAGAGAGGTTTGATCTTTAATATAGTCAGTCTAGAGTAGAAAGCTCGGAATTCAGTCATTGATATGAGTAGGTTCAGTTAATGAGTTTCAGTATTTTGAGTCATGATGATTTTAGTTATGGTTCGTGCATTCATGCATGTGTTATTATTCAGTACTCTCATGATTATTCAGTTAAATAATTATTCATGCATGAGCCCTTGCATTTAGCCTTACCTCCTCTGCATACTTGGTACATTCCCGTACTGATGCATTTGTGCTATGGTGTTTTATTTGACATCATAGGTTTAGAGGCACAAGATTCAGAGTACCCTTAGCAGCTCAGTCTAAGTCAGCAACGGTAGACATAGCAGTGAGTCCTCTTCAGTCGAAGATGATCATAATTTTTATTATTATTGTATCAGACTTAGTTTATTTTCAGTAGATGGAATTAGTTGGGGACATGTCCCATCAACTCCATAGTTCAGACAGTTTTGAGGCTTTTTAGATAGATGTATCAATATTTAGTCTTAAATTTTAAGTATTTTTAAATGTTTTGAACCTTATGGCTAGTTTCTGCATTTATTATCTATATCATGTAGTGTCCATGTATGGATATCAATAGTGGGTTGGTTTGTGGTCCTTTGGGATCATGAGCACCGTGTGACATTCCAGTTCCAAAAAATCAGGTCATTACAAACTTGGTATCAGAGCCTAAGGTTCAATAGTATCCTAGGGGGTCTGAAAAGCCGCATCTAACAGAGTCTTGTGCATGGGTGTATTACGTGCCACATTTATGTACAAGAGGCTATAAGATATTTTAGGAGCAGTTTCCCTTCTTTAAGTATTCATGTCATGCGAGTGAGCATGAGCTTAAGTTGATCCTTAATCTAATCCACCTCTTTCTTCCATTTATAGAGTATGCCTCCTCGCAGAGATTATGTCCGTAGGGCTGATGACCATCCCCCTCAGCCAGTAGATCCTGAGAATGAGAATGTATCACATTCAGAGTTTCGAGCAGTTTTTTAGGCGGTAGCCCAAACTGTGACTAATGTTTAGGGTAACCGTCAGGCTGTGGCCCCACCTCAACAAGAGAGTAGCAGGTGAGGACCCACAGCTTTATCTAGAGAAGGTAGGGAATATTACCTAAATTATGCATATTTCTGAGGAGGAGAGTGTAGAGTTAGAATCTTATAGGTTGAAAGATATCGCTCATAATTGGGTTGTAGTATGGAAGAAGGGTAGAGGGAAGGATGTCACTCCCGTGACTTAGCAAGAGTTTTAGGATGCCTTTTTAGATAAGTTTTTCCTGCTAGAGATGAGGGAAACTAAGGTAGAAGAGTTCATGCACCTAATACAAAGCTCCATGACAGTGAAAGTGTATTGTCTTAAGTTTAACCAGTCAGCTAAGTATGCTCCTAACTTGATAGCTAACCCTAGAGCGAGTATGAGTAAGTTTGTGACTGGTGTGTCCGGGTTAGTATTGAAAGAGTGTAGAACTGTTATGCTTCATAGAGATATGGACCTTGCTATATTATTAATACATGCGTAATAGATTGAGGAAGATAAGGAGAGAAAGAAAGTGAGTAAGAGAGCCAGGACAGGTAGTCATGATTTCTCTCAAGCAGGGTCCCAGGGTGGTATTCGTTTTTCAGCATAGTCAGAGATTTTTAGTCCCAGCTCCATCCTCAGCTAGTGTACCTGCACTGAAGTTTGGGGATGCCAATTATAATATGGTACCAGGCTCCAAAGCCCTAGGTAGTGTTAGAGGTGTACGTACGAATCCACTTTGTGGAGAGTGTGGCAAGAGCCACTTAGATATGTGTAGAGTTGGTAGTGATGTGTGCTTTGGGTGTGGTGATCCAGGCCACAGGATATGAGAATGTAGAGCGCTAGCTCAGAGGGGTAGAGAGTTTCTTCAGCAGAGTGCCCCTTCTAGTGCCGATAGTGGTCAGCGTCAGAATAGTCTCGATGCGTTTCAGGCTCTCCATGATTAGGAAAGGTTCCCTGATATATAGACACGGGTATGCTATGAGTCCGTCATCTTTGTGATATGCATTTCTAGATCCTTTGCTTCCATTTTGATCTTATATATCATCATGAGTTATGCATGATTTTCAGATCTAAGTCGGTCAATCATGACCCAGCTCGTAGGTGCCCCATGCACCGTCCCAGTATTTCAATAAAGTGTGTTTAGAAGGCCATCGAGTCCCAAGGGGGAGATACCTCATGATATTGTGATGCTCACATGTTCTTAGACTTATTCATTTACATGTTAAGACTCTCCTTATGAAGTTAACATCAGTGAACATTGCATAGCCAGTCATTCTTTCGAGAGTCAGTTCAATTAGACATTCATGTTTTAGATATGCACGTTCAGTAGAAAGAGTTCAACTTTTCAATGTGTTTAGTCATGCATTCATGAGATCAGCCCAGTTATGCATCCATGCATTAGATATGCATATCCATTATGAGAATTCAGCTTATGAGTAGCTTCAGTAGAGTATTCTATCTGTAAGGTATGCTTGTCCAGTATGAAAACTCAGAGTATCAGTGGTTCCAATTGTATAGTCATGTTTCAGATGTTATTGTTCCTTGAGTAAGTTCAGTTAATCAGTATTCTTATCCTATCAAGCGACATTCGAGGATGAATGTTTCTAAGGGGGAGATAATGTAAGACCTCGCAAATTTCTCTCATAGTCTGAGCCTTCGAGCGTATCAAGTGAAGCATAAATCTAGCCTTTAAAGATTGAGAAGTGTCTTTCCAAGTGAGAAATATTTTGAACCGTGTACAATTTCCCTTATATCAACTTTCTTTCATGTAGAGAATTGAATAAGCTTTCTGTCGATACCAAATTCGCCTAAATCCGACACTCGGGCAAAGAGTTAGAGCCATTTTAGTGAGACACTGTACCACTTGGTACTTTAGTACATCGCAGAGCCAACCAAAATGGCAATCGTCAAAATCCAGTGAGCCTCCGTGATTATGGCATATCGCAGTAAGGCTTAATTTTAGAATTGTCAATTTTCAGTGCACCAACGTGATTCCACCGCGTTGCGGTGCCTTTCCAGTTTGTAACCAAGGTGGCAATGCGATTTCCACTGCGTCGTGCCATCAAGCAGTTTCCCTATTGTCCAATTTCCAGTGAGGTGGTGAGATTATGGAGCGTTGCACCAACATGTAAAATCAGGATTTTTAAGTTTAATTCCAAGGGTGAAAAAGGTCTTTTCCCAACCCCTATATATACTCCTTAACACGGGATTTGGCCTTATTTCACCTAAAGTATCTTGTTTTCTCTCAAAGTTGTTCAAGAAAAGGAGCTAGGGTTTCTACAAAAATCAAAACCCTTCCTTCTTGTTCAAGAGAAATCAAGAAATCAAGAATCTCTCTAAGAGCTTTCAAGAAAGAGTTTCTCTAAGGTATGTAGATGTTGATTCTTGGATCCCTTTCATCCAAAAAGCTCAAGAACCCTTTTCTAAATTTTAAAGCTTTTATATTTATGAGTTTTCATGATTCATGTGAGTTGAAATTGATGTTTATGCTATTATTGAGTTGTGATTCATGTTTGTGTGCAAGGTTTTCAAGCTTTGACCCTAGTATGTGATATTCATGTGACGTTCATGATAAACCCTCTTCAAATTGCTTGTTAAGTGATGTGTTCATGTCAATTAAGTGTAGAAATTGTTGAATAAGCAAAGCATGCTCCCCATATGTTTGATAAAATGCTTATGTATAGGATTTAGAGCCATTCTAGTATGTTGATTAGAAATCCCCAATTGTGTGTAAGCCCATGCATGCCAAGTATTTGTTGAAAAGCCTTAGTGAATGAATTGTGGCATGATAGCATGAAATTCTCCAATTATGTGCTCTTTGATACATGCTAAGACTGTAATAAATGCTAAGTGTTTGATGAATGAATTGTGGCATGATAGCATGAAATTCCTTAATTATGTGCTCTTTGATACATTCTAAGACTTTAATACATGCTAAGTTTTTGATGAATGAATTGTAACATGATAACATGAAGTTCCCCAATTATGTGTTCTTTGGTATATGCGAAGACTTAAATATGTACGAAGTGCTTGATGCAAGGCCTTGTTGAATGGAGTATGATCCAATAGCATGTCTCCCTATGTTATTGCATGTTTAGGATTCCAAAATACTTGAAGTGAGGCCTTAGTGATTGTGATGGTGAATAATTGTCCATGGTTTTGATTATTCAACAATGTTTATGTTTTACTTTTTTGTTATCGAGTCCTGGGGGTATTTATACCCAACAATTTAGCTGTTATCTAGATCCCGTGTCTATTTTCATGATAATTCTAGTCGATCTATGATTCTCAGAACTCAGTGAGTTATAGAACTCTTTATTCTTAGACAGATAAAGAACTTTAGAAATCTTAGTAATCTCTGTAATCACCGTAATCTCAGTATCGCTAGTAATCTAGCCTCAGTCCTGTACCCAGCTCAGATTTAGTAGTTTTCAAGTGTTCAATTCTGACCTCTATAGTAATGAGTACTCTATTAAAAGCTCGGTGTCATTCAGTCAGATAACGAGATTCAGTAGTATTCCGTCTGATATGGAACCAAGTAAATTTAGCTTAAGTCAGTTAGATCATTCGAGAAACATGATCAATATTAGATTTAGCTTAGTTTGTGTTCAGTTAATAATCAATTCAGAGTCTTTCAGTTGGAATTAGGAGCTAGCACTGAGTGAGGGCAGAGATGGTAGCTCCCCGTCAGAGAGGTAGAGTCGTTAGGAGCAATCCCTAAACTCCAAAACTGCGTAGCCAGCACAGGATGCAGGAGCCATCCATCAGGAAAGGCTAGTCACCCGTCAGATAGGCTTGACTATTATATTTCCTTAGTCTTGACTTCCTTCAAGGATCGCCCATCAAATAGGCTTGACCAGAGAGGTCTTTACCCATGGCACGGTATTGACACCCTTCCAACAGGGGTTACAGGTTGGACCTCACTAGTTGAGATTCAGAGCATATCAGTTAAGTGACTACTTCCCACAGTTACAGTTTTTGTATCAATCTTTAGAAATCAGGATTGTCAGATACAATCATCTATCTTAGTAAGGAACTCAGATAGTTCCATTGATTTATGGACCACCCGTCAGATAGGCTTGGTCCCATATAAAATTATTCAGTATCAGATCTAGAGATCACCCGTTAGATTGGCTTGATCTCAATCTCATATTCAGTTGAGTAATCTCATTATCAGATCCTAAGATCACCCATCAGATAGGCTTGATCTCTGTCTCAGAGTTAGTTGAGTAATCTTATTATTGGATCCTGAGATCACCCGTCAGATAGTCTTGATCTCAATCTCATATTCAGTTGAGTAATCTCATTATCAGATCACAAGATTACCCGTCGGATAGGCTTGATCCAAGTCTCAGATTCAGTTGAGTATTCTTGATACCAGATCTAAAGGTCACCCATCAGATAGGCTTGATCTCAGTCTCATATTCAGTTGAGTAATCTTATTATCGAATCCTGAGATCACCTATCAGACAGGCTTGATGTCAGTCTCAGATTCAGTTGAGTAATCTCATTATCAGATCCCGAAGTCACCCATTAGATAGGTTTGTTCTCAGGCTCATATTCAGTTGAGTAATCTGATTATTAGATCCCGAGATCACCTTTCAGCTAGGCTTGAATTCAGTCTCAGATTTAGTTGAGTATTTTTGTTATCTGATATAGAGATCACCCGTTAGATAGGCTTGATATCAGTCTCATGTTCAGTTGAGTAATCTCATTATCAGATCTAGATATCACCCATCAGATAGGCTTGATCTCAGTCTCATGTTTTGTTGAGTAATATCATTATCAGATCTCGAGATCACCCATCAAATAGGCTTGATCTCAGTCTCAGATTCAGGTTAGTATTCTTGTTATCAAATCTAGAGATCACCCATCAGATAGGCTTGATCTCGGTCTCAGATTCAATTGAGTATTCTTGTTGTCTGATTCGGATATGATCATTTTTTATCATTGATAGTAGATTTTGAAATCATTCTTTAGAGAGGTTTGATCTTCGATGTAGTCAGTTGAGAGTAGAAAGCTCATAATTCAATCATTGATATGAGTAGATTCAGTTAATGAGTTTCAGTATTTCGAGTCATGATGATTTCAGTTATGGTTTGCGTATTCATGCATGTGTTCTCATTCAGTACTCTCATGATTATTCAGTTAAGTAATCGCTCATGCATGATCCCTTGCATTTAGCCGTACCTCCTCTACATACTCGATACATTCCCGTACTGACACATTTACGATATGGTGTTTTACTTGACATCATAGGTTCAGATGCATGAGATCTAGAGTACCTTTAGTAGCTTAGTCCCAGTCAGCAGCGGTAGACATAGCAGTGAGTCCTTTTCAGTCGAGGATGATCATTATTTTTATCATTGCCATATCAAACTTATTTTATTTTTAGTAGACGAAGTTATTTAGGGACATGTCCCTTCAACTCCATAGTTCAGATAGTTTAGAGGCTTTTTGGACAGATGTATAAGTATTCAGTTTTAAATTTTGAGTATTCTTAGATGTTTTGAACCTTATGGCTAGTTTCCACATTTATTATCTATATTATGTAGTGTCCAGGCACAGATATCAGTAGAGGGTTGGCTTATGGTCTTTCAGGATCATGAGCATCGTGTGATGTTTCAGATCTAGAAAATTGGGTCGTTACATCATTCTCACTATGAAAATAGACAAGGATGTCATCAATGAAGACTATCACGAACATGTCCAAGTACTACTTGAATACCCTGTTCTTTAAGTCCATAAAATATTTAGGGGCATTCATTAGTCCAAAATATATAACTAGAAATTTGAAGTGACCATTTGAGTTTTGAAAGCTGTCTTTGGACTGTCACATTATTTTACTCTGAGCTGATGGTAGCTGAATTTGAGGTCTATCTTAGAGAAATAACTGGCAACCTAAAATTGGTCAAAAAAGTCATCAATCTTTGGGAGTGGATACGTATTTTTGATTGTGAATTTGTTCAACTGACAGTAATCGATGCACATTTTGAGAGAACCGTCTTGTTTATACACGAACAAGACTGGATTGCCCCATGGAAAAACACTAGGCTTGATGAAACCCATATCTAAGAAATCTTTTAATTATTCTTTTTAGTCCATAAGCTCAGTTAGAGCAATTCTGTAAGGTAGAATAGAGATAGGCTGGGTATCTTGAAGATGATCTATTCTAAAGTCAATTTCCCTCTTAGGAGGAACTCCGGGAAGATCTTCAGGGAACATATCTAGAAATTCATTTGGTAAGGTAACTTACTCGAGGCTTGGACTCTCAGAACTAGAGTCGTTGACTCAAGCAAAATGGTAAACACACCCTTTAGATATCATATTTCTTGCTTTAAGATATGAAATAATCTGACCCCTAAGCACTGAAGTACTACCCCTCCATTCAATGACTAGTTTATTGGGAAACTAAAATTGAACAACTCTATTTCTACAGTCAACTGAGGCATAACATGAGTGGAGCCAATCCATTCTAAGAATTATGTCAAACTCAGTCATTTCTAACTCCGCAAGATCAACTGAGGTAATTTTTTGAGATACTGATGTGTAAGCCTACGCTAACACATTTGAGGCTTTTAACTCTAAATAAATGTAAGGTCTTGAGCAACTTTAGTTGTTTTTTATTAGTTTACTTTGATTTTTGCAGTAAATGTTGAGATGTAGGAGAACCAACAATAATGAAAGCAAAAAGGCTGAAAAGTGAAGAAAAATAAAGGACAAGTGTGGCTGACGATGTTCATGATAAGTCGCCAGCCTAGTGATAAGCTGTCAAGGATGTCGTCATCCTTAAACAGAGAATGAGAGTTGGAGATATTTTTGTGACAACGTTGGTGATAAGCCGTCAGGTTAGTGATAAGGTGTCAACGTCGTCGTCAGCCTTAGACAGCAAAAGACAAAAGTTCAGAAGAGCTGACAACATTCGTGATAAGCCGTCAGACTCCTGATAAGCTATCATGGATGTCGTCGTCTATTTCGAGGAAAAGCTGAAACTTTTATTTTGTTTCCTTATTTAGGGTAAACTATTTAAAGCTTTATTTTAGGGTTTTATAAGGAATACATTCATGATCATTATTAATCTAAAGAGAGTTCGATACTTTGAGTCTTGGAGAATATTTTCCAATATTTCTTTCTCTATCTTTATGGATTCGAACAATACAACTATTTTGGGGATTTTTCTTTATGATCTAATCTATGATTCACTAATTATTATTCATCTGTATAAGTTAATCTTCTCAATTATGAATTCAATTATGTGTTTCGTTCTTTGCATCATGAGTGGCTAAACTCCGTTAACCTGAATTATGGGATCTAGGGTTAGGTCATGATGATGTGCTAAACACTTAAGATTTAATAGGTGTCAAGATTTCATGATAATTCTGAGATTTTGATTAACGTTTGTTGGTTGCGAATAGTAGACACACCTACTTTGATTTGCTTGTGAAAGAAATCATATATAGTAGGATGTGAATTATTAATAAGGACTCAGAAATACTTTGTTTAATAATTAGCATTGTAACAAGGTTATTAACCTAAGGTAAAGTCTGGGCAGTGAATAGTGATTTCCTAAGTCTAAGAGGATTAGGAAATTAGACACTTAAATAGGTCGAGATACATTTGAGCATATCAGTGATAAAGATAGCTTGTTATCCTAACCACCGTGAGAATCTTGAGTCACCTTTAGCATCTGTCATGTACCTTAAGCCCTAGTTAACATAATTCTAGTTATTTCATAAAATCTTGATAATAAATATTGAAATTAAAGTGACAAACAATTATTTGTGAAACTTTAACCCCCATTTCAGGAAACGTTAAACTATCAGTGAATTCAATCGCAACCGACTTGAGTTCACACCATATTCCCTATGGGATTCAAACCCAACCTAGTTGGGTTTTATATTGACAACGATCGCTTACACCCATTCAAGAGTGTAGTTTGAACGTTATCAAAAATGGTGCCACTGCCGGGGAATACGGTTATAAACTAAAAGTTGTGTGCGTTAATTGACTGTTAGTTAGGTTTCCTAGATTTACATTTATTTGTTGTTTTTGTTTATTGCAGGTTCCTTGTTGTTTATGTAAAAAATAAGAAGTTCCAGAGAACTGTTATTACCAATTAATTCAAAACCTTAGCTGATCGGGAGAATGGCAGAACAGCAAGAGGCTGGCAGACTGGCAGCCTTGGCCAGGGCTTAGGCAAACGTACAGAACTAGGGTTAACAAGTACGTCATATGAACCCTGAACATGAAGAATTGGGTGATGAGGAATTTCTGAATCCTCAAAACCCAAGGCGAGCTGAGTAAATTGCTACACCAGTGCAGCAAAATTTTAATAAAAATCGTCCAGTCATAGGAAGGTATGGTCAATAGCCTGTCCATTACAAGGTTGATGACGATGATGAAGAAATGGACAGATCAGGTGTAACGGGTGCTATCATTCCTCCACTGTTGGCACCTGGTGCAAAATTCAGTATAACAAGTACTATGATTCAGCTCCTGAATCTGAAGGGGTTGTTTAGAGGCTTGCCTGGTGATGATCTGAACATGCACTTGGTACAGTTGAGGGAAGAAATTAGTAACTTCAAGCAGCTCCCGACTTAAGTATTGTATGAAACTTAGGAGAGAGTCAAGAAGAAGATGACACAGTTCAAACCATAACATGACAAACTTGCACTTGATCGAGACTTTGTACAAAGCTTTTAACTCTGTGACAAAGCTAATTGTAGATAATGCTGTAGGTGGTTCGTTCGTTGACCTTTCTTTTCAAGATGCTTCAGACATGCTGAATAGAATGACCAAACAGAGTCAGGCTTGGCATACCAGGGATTCTGTGGTAGCTAGCCCAACTGTTTTTGGTGGTATGACTGCGGAATAGTGCAGAAGGGATGAGGAGCGAGACCAAAACATGCCCCACTTAAAGACTCAGATAGAATTGCCAACCAAACACTTGCTATCAGGAAACACTGAAAAGGTTAAGGCTGTGGAATCTCAGTGCACTATTTCTATTGATGCATATGAGGAGGCAAATTATGTTAATAATCAGGGGGGTTCCAAGGCAATAGCCAAGGAAATCAAGGTTGGAACTTTTATGACAAGCCTGATTATAAAGATAGGGAGCAAGGAAACTGGAGAAGAAATAATGATAGGAGTGGTTTGTATGTTCCTCCTGGAAGTTGAGATGTTGCACAACTAGATCTGGCAAGATTTCCATGGAGGACATGATGGAAAAATTATTGAAGGGAGTTGAGGCTACCAACTCGGGGGTAACCACTATGAAGAGTGAATTCTCAACCCTAAGTCGGTTATTTCACACTCCACTTCTATCAAGCAGTTGGAGCAGCAGATGAGCTAACTTTCTGCAAAACTAAACCAAAGGAAAAGTGGTACTTTACCTAATGATATGGTTCAGAATCTAAAAAATGATGGCTCATGTATGGCGATTACCACTAGGAGTGGTAAGATCTTACCTGGCCCTTCTGTGGGCAAATCTATAGATGGTGAGGTGGTTGTTGATAAATCCAAAGAAAGCAAACCAATGAAGTCTGAGAAGTTGGATAGTTTTGTTGATACTTTGGAGAAATAAAAAGAGAAGGAAGAGGAAGTGGTGTTGAAATCTTTCCCAAGACCACCACCTCCCTTTCCTCAATGATTGAAGAAATAGGTGGATGATGCAAATTTCAGCAAATTCATGGTCATGCTCAAGCAATTGACAATTAATGTGCATTTGGTTGTGGCACTTGAGAAAATGCCAGGCTATGCAAAGTTCATGAAAGACCTTGTAACCAAGAAAAGGAAGGTTATCCATGATCCGGAGGACAATCTTCTCCATTGTGGTGTTATCTCTACAAGGTCTTTAGTGGAGAAAAAGGTAGATCCGGGAGCGTTTACCATCCTGTGTACTATTAACCCCCTGAAGTTCACAAAAGCACTATGCGATCTGGGAGACAGTATAAATTTAATGCCATTGCTGTGTACAAGAAATTGGGTTTGGGGATCCTACTTCAATAAATATACGATTGGTAATGGCAGATAGATCTGTGAAGCGGCCTGTCGGCATACTTCACGATGTTTTGGTAAAGGTAGTCGATTTTGTTCTACCTTCTGATTTTTTGGTCCTAGATTGAAAAGTGGATTTTGAAGTGCCCATCATCTTGGGTAGGCCATTACTTGCAACTGGGAGAGTGCTAGTAGACATGGAGTTGAACGAGCTAAAGTTCAGGTTCGATGACAAAGAAGCACGTTTCAAAATAGACTTATCCATGACTCAGCAATATGAGATGAGTGTTTTCTCAATAGTTGACGTCTTTTATGATGATAGTAAAAGGGTATCAACAGGTTGTCTTAGCAAAGTCTGAGTAGTCAAGACAACCAAGTCTTGCCGTGACAGTAAATCAGGCGCTATTTAGATGCAACCCAAAGTTTTTATGTTTAAGCAAGTGTTTTTACTTTTATAATTAGGAGTTAGTACAGAGAAGATAAAAAATGAGGAGGTCAGCTAAAAGGCCATGACGACATCTCTGATAAGTCGTCATAACTGTTATAAGCTATCAAAAATATCGTTAGATAGGCCAATCTTGAGGAAACCTTTGCTTAGGGGTGATGACGTTTGTGATAGGCTGTCACACTTATGACAAGCTATCACAAGTTGTCGTCCTCCCAAAGCCTTAAAAGCTAAATTCTGGGCCCAGTTTAAATCAAATCCGACCCGGCCCAGCATAGGAACCTTCTCAAATTTCCGCTAGTTTTAATTATTTTCCTTTAGTTTATTTATTTCCTTAGTTTATTTCCTACTCTTTGCAAAACACTTCAAGAAAACAAGCTCCCTTGTGTGTGTGTGTTTGAAATTCACAATCAAGAGATTCTTCCTACTTCCTACTTTCTCTTGTGCATGTAATCAGATTAAGGGCCCTCATCAGGAACCTTAAAATGGCACCAAAAAGAAAGATACCCAAAGAACCAAAGAAAGAGACCAAATAAAGTGTACGTCATAAGCTCATCAATGAGGAATCTAATTACGAGGAGGAGTAACCCCTACTCAGGAAGCAAAAGAAGAAGCAAAGTCTGAAGAAACCTTCACCACCTCCACCCATTAAAGTGGAGGATAATGATGATACTAAGACTAAAACACTATTAGAAAGTCCAGCTTCTGAACATACTGCCTATGAGCAAGAGGGTTCTGAATAGCATGAGTCTGACCATGCTGAATCTGAAGAAGAGGAACAGAAAAGGTCTGAGGAGTCTAAGTCTGAGGGAATAGCATCTAGATCCCCATCCACTGAACAACAAGATGATAAAAAGTCTCCATCTTGAGAAATACTTATCAAATGTAAGAACCCCAAAGTTTGAGGTAATACTAGGTGGCAAATTCCTAGGGTAGAGAGTATCTTCACCGCTGGGGTCCGCAGAAATAATAGAAGGAGTGCTAAGAGGCTGATTCAGGAGGAAAAGATAATTATCACCAGTGGGTTGAGTAAGTACCCTGAAGTGGAATAGAATTTCCAAGAGTATGGCTTGGGATGGACCACAAAAGGAGGAGGTTCATTTTACCCTGCACTGGTTTGGGAGTTCTAAGCAAACTACCAGGCTCATTTGGAAAACATGTGCAGGCCAGGTGAAAAAGTAGCAGACCGGCCCCTTTTGGATAGAGTACAGGTGAGGGGCATAAGGGTTGATGTCTCAATCAAAACTATCAACAGGTTTTTTCATGGTCCCAACTTCACTCCTCAGTCCACTGCACCATTAGTCAATGCTCGGATTAGGAAATAGGAGAAACAACATCCGTGGTTGGCCAACATCATAGCTGAAGAAGAACCAACATGGGTAACAAACCCTAATGAAATAACCTGTAAGTCCTCTTTGACTCAAAAGGCAAAGTTTTGGTGGGGTATAGTGCGTATCTGGCTGATGCCCACTAATGAAGACAATATTTTGGGTAATGACCGAGCTATTCTAGTGGCGAGCATGGTGCAAAACCTTCTCCTAAATTTTGGGGAAATCATTACTGATGAGATAAAGATTAGAATATCGAGAACCGACATTACTTACCCTTTCCCTTGTCTTATTATAGAGTTATGCCGAGCTTCTAATGTGTCAAATATTGCAGGGGTTGATAATGACATTCCTTCCAGAAAGACTCACAACCCCATACGGTATGATGAAAATCAGCCAGGATTGAGACTTAATAGAGGTCCAGAGGTAGCAATAGACCCTCCAATTATAGATGTCGGTGCAGCACCTCATGTGGAAGTCCAAGATTCTGAGGCTATGCAATAAGTGATGACTTTCTAAAGTTTACAAAATTAGCCCTCTTAAAGTTGACTTTTTAATTATCTTTTCTTATAAAGTGGGACTCACTTAGGATAAAATGGTAATGATTCCATTAAATAGTTACCTCATAAGGAAAAATGACAATTTTTTTGGTATAGACTAAAAAGGAAATGATGACACATATAAAGGGACGAAGGGAGTACTCTTTTTGCATTATCATTATATTAGAAGCTCTTGTACTAATTATAGCAAGTTCTATCTTATATGTTTAAGTCCTATATTATATTTATTTTGTATTTCTTCTTTCATTTCTCTTGATCGTCCGTTACTAACAGTTTTGGATATGGGTTGGCTTACCTACTGGTGGGTTATAGTAGGTTCTATCATGACCTAACAAATTGATTTGTGAAAAATTAGTATTAAACCCTAGGTTTACCAGTGTGTTGGTACAAAAGCTAAGTTTCTAGTAGAGTCCTCCAAATCCTGTGGAGACATATGTATACTACTTTGAGTGACTATAAGGTATTTTTAGGAACTTCTTCTCTTGAATCCTTATCTTGTTTATGTATTTCTATGAGCCTCAAGTATATTCTTTAACTCTATTCCATCTTAGATGGTTGATATTAGGTTCTTGATAGATGCAGGTGAAGCTTCGATATATGTTTCCAAAGCTTCAGCGTAATGTCAAACTAGGCAGTACATAGATAGCAAAGATCTTTAGTGATATTAGAGGATTTGGGGCCATCCCAGGCTTTGGTAGGGTATGTGACTACTTTAATCTTTAACAATTTAGCATTGGGGATTCTAAGTTTTTCAAGATAACCTAGGGTTTCAAGAGGTTGATCAATTAGGGCTCTCAAGGGTGGTTTCTCTCCGTACATCTTCCTATTTCAAGCATGTTACTCTTCCCTTATTGGTAATTTTGCAAAAGCATGTGATTTAAAGTATTGTTCATAAGATTATTGTTTTGATTTTGAAAACAAAGGTTGGGGGTTTTGATTGTTATGAATTGAACAATGTTTCTCATGGTTTATATATATGATTTTCATGCTTTTAATATGGTTTGAACTTGTGGGTGCATATGTATGGTGAATGAACAAGGAAATTGTGATTTTCCCAAACTTTTGGCTTTTGAAGTAGTTATAATCCCGACCTCATAATACGACATTTGTTTTGATTATGAGAACTGTGGGAATTAGTAAAATTGAACTATTGTATGATAAAAAGAAGTATTTGAAATACAATGGTAAGATTTAATGAACAAAGGGAGTCAGTGTACCCCAATGTGTATTAATGAGCAAAGGGAGTTGTTCACCCCAATTTAATGAAAATTATTTTGGCAAAATGGTTCGATGGACCCTTGTACTTTATCAGTTTTGTAATATGGATACTCTTGCTTATATGTTTGTCATCTAGACCCTTGAACCCACTAAATAGCAATATTTTAAACCCTTTGACTGTTGATCAGATCTATGTGGCATTAAAATGGTTGAGTAGGATGAAACGCATGTAGGCATGCGCCTAGGGTGCGAGTGGGCATCATTTTTTACATTAAAATAATTTTAAAAAAATAAAAAATAAAGAAAGGACCCCCCTGCCCCATCCCCTCCATAATCAGTCCCTCATTTTTTCATCATTGGAGTTCTTAGACGAAGATGCCAAATTCAGATTCCTCCTCCAATCCAAACCCATTATGGCTCTCTCTTTCCCTCCTTATTGGTTCTTTTGCTCCATTTTAATTACTGTTGGTGATATTCGAGTTGGACTTGGACCCCATTCATGTAAAGAACACCGCCACAGCCGCCGACGTTGATGACGACCCAATTTTCATTCAAAATTTAATTTTTTTCAACTATATCAGCTCCAAATCTCTCATAAAACATCAAAATTCACTGAAAAACAAACAAAATTCAGCAAATCTAATCAAAACCCAACTCCAATTTTGATCCAAAATTCAATTTTTAGCAACTATATAAACTCAAAAATAGTCCGATTTTATCAAAATCTTGTAAATCACTAACAAAATTAGCCATAAAATCTTGGAAGAATAAGACAAAGTGTACCTGACCTTGGTTCTGGAAAAGTGCTGAATTTAGTAAATAATTTTGAGAATCTTCTTTCAATACACAAAACAAATGAGTGTGAGGAGGAGCAATTCACTAACAAAGTGACTATACACGTGAAGAAAGTCAATTACAATAACTTATTTGCGGAGATAGGCTTGGTTGGGGAAGAGTAATTCACTGTATGGATTGTGTTCCTCTGATACAGTCGAGGTTAAAGGTTGTTGTCCTTGTAGCTTGCTTCTTTTTCTGAGAAATTTGTAATTATTGTACTTGCGAATGTTGTATAAAATGTACCAGGTCAAGCTCTCTTCAGAAAGAGTATTAATATCTAGTTTCAGATGAAATTCAAGATTATTGGAAAGAGACAGGGGTTGTGTTAAGATTCAGTGAAGATATTTTGTCAGGGTGTGGGTTGGGGGTATGGTGGGGATGCAAGAATGATGTTTATTCATATGAAGAAGAAGAAGAAGCAAAGGAAGAAGTTGTAAATTTTACCTTTTTTAAAAAAAAATTTTAAATATAATTTTTTTATTTTTTTAAAACATAATTTCTTATATGACATTTTAAAAATGATGTGGAATTTAATGTAGCATTTAAATGGCATAGAAGCTGATGTGGAAGTTGACGTGGCAGTAAGTGTGTTACACACACCGAAAAAGTGTTTAAAATGTTGTTTTTAATGGGTTCAAGGGTCCAGATGACAAACATGTAAGTAAGAGTATCCATATTACAAAACAAACATAGTACAAGGGTCCTTTTCCAATTGTTTTGGCATGATGTGCTACCTTGAAAGTATAGTTAGTATAACAATACCAATAATGTATGCCTAATATTGTATTGGGGTTCATTGAATGGGAGTGTGTGACAATTGTTTTAATGGGTTTCTAATAAGGGTTGTGTAGCTGAATAATTAAAGCAGAGGTCCGAGTGATCGATACTGGAAATCGCATTTGCTGACATGGGGGTTAAAGTAACCAGGGAGGTTCAAGTCCCTTTTTTATTATTTTATGATTAGGGAGGTTTGAATCCCCGTAAATTATTACATTATCAGGTGCTTAAGTCACCTTAGTATATATTGGGAGGTTTGAGTCCCTATGTGCATATATATGAGATTATTCTTCAGTTCATGCAGTTATACGCACTGGGGATCGACCAGGGTGTGAGAGCCAGGGCTCATATAGTCTGTGGGTGTGGGTACTATTATATGACTATTGATTATACATAATCCAGGCTAAAGTTTTGAAAAGTATGTTGGCCTTCTTCCCTATCCTGACATGTGATATATATATGCATGTAAACATTTATGTCTATGCATTTGATTATGTGTGTTCGCTTTTGAATGATTTTAAACTATGATCATATTATGATGTTATCCTTATCCCTGAGTTTCATGCTAGCATTCACCCTTCTAATAATCTTCGGATGTTGTATCCCCACGCCATGCAAGAATTGGCCATACTTCTCCTCCTCCTGCTTAGTGACTAGGTAATTCAAGGACAACTTGTGAGTCAGACTGAGTGGTCAGCTTCCATACTTTAGAGGACTCTATTTCATGCCATGGATTTCTTTATGACTTTACTATTCTGTTGGTCTTGGTTTTGGCTATGGTCAGGGGCATGTCCCGACTGGATATTCTTTGGTTTTGATTAGAGGCTTTGTTGGAATACTGTAGGCATGGGCGGTGTCAGTATTAGTATTGGTATTGGTATTGGTATTGGTATTGGCATTGATACTACTATAGGTTGGGTTTTACTGTAGACTTATTCTATTGTCTTTAATCTGATATTCTTTTATCTTGTTACATGTTTGAAATTCAGCCAAATTGAGGTATGGTGTGTTTGGTTTGGTTAGGTGTAGGGGGTGATCTCCGATCCATATGGGACTTGAGATACCCATCACAACTGGGCCCTGGTTTGGGTAGTGACAAAGGTAGTATCAGAGCCTAGGTTTGGTGTCGTTAGGTGTCCAACAAAGCCGTGTCGAGTAGAGTCTATTTTATGAGTGTGTAGTGCACCACATTTATAAGGGAGAGGCTACGAGATATTTAGGAATGTTTTCCTTTCTTGTTGTTCTATTTGAAGCCATAGTATCTAAGGTCTTGAGTCTCTCTAACTCCCATTTGTTCGCTTTCCAAATCATGCCTCCCAGATAATTTGAAGCTCTTGGAAACTCCTCTGTCCCACTTAAGGATAATGCTGATGGAACACGTCCTACTTATGGGGTACAGACCCAGTCTAGGGGTCCAGTTACTAATTCCCTTCCTGGATTTCCACTGGTCCCCTCTAGTCCTCCTCGAGCTCCTCAGGATGATGTGTTGAATGCAGAATTTCATCAGTCTATTCATATGTTGGCTCAGTTAGTAGCTTCTTAGTCTAGTCGTGTAGCTTCTGTTACTCCATCTTTCGAGGACATAAGGGTTAGCTAGTTTATGAGGTTGATCCTTCTTGTATTCACTGGTGTTGAGGTTGAGAAGGATCCTTAAGGTTTTATTGATGATATAGAGAAGATCTTCCATATTATTGATGATATTAATGTGGATGGTGTAGAATTTGCTGCCTATCAATTGAAAGAGATGGCATATTAATGGTATAAGGAATAGGAACAGTCTAGGGGAGATAATGCCAAATCCAAACAGTGGGATGATTTCTCTAGTTTTTTTCTAGACTGCTTGTCTCCTTAGGAGTTGAGGGAGGCAAAAATGGAAGAGTTTGTTAATCTAAAGCAAGGAGGGATAATGGTCAAGGAGTGCCTTGAAATTCTATGGTTGTCCCAATATGCTCCCGAGTTAGTGTCTAGCATAAGGGCTAGAATGAGGAAATTTTCTTCTAGGTTGTCCCATGATTTTATTTTAGAGAGTAAGACTACCTTATTGAACAAGGATATGGATATCTCCATATTGGTTGTGTATATACAACAGGTTAAGAAAGAGAAGAAGAAGCAGGTAGAGATAGAGGAAAGACAAATTAATATTTTAGATTTTTTTTTAAGGAAGAAAGTCAATAACAGAATGGTAGAGATGGTGGAAAGTGGTAAGAAGAAGTGGAGGAGTTTTGGTTCCTACTCTACGTCTAGTGATCCTTATCTGAAGTCATTGGGTGATCATCTTTCTTAGCATGATAGTGGATTTAGGGCACAGGGAAACCAATCTTAGGATGGTGAGGCTCAGTCTGCTCCATCATATCCTCATTGTAGATTCTGCGGGCAGGTGTACTATAGGTTCTATGAAGAGGGGAGGAACAAGTGTTTTAAATGTGGTCAGATTGGCCACTTTCAGATGGATTATCCTTCTAAGGTTGCTTCATGGGTAAGTAAGATTCCTTTTGCCACTTCATCAGCTCCTGCACCAAAAGGTGCTACTTCTGCTTCTAGTACTAACACTGGTCGAAATCACTTGTATGATCTTTCTACCCGCCATGACTCTGAGTTATCCCCTAATATTGTCACTGGTATGTTAGGACTCTTTTCTCGTGATGTGTATTTCTTTCTTGATTCGGGGTCTGCTATTTGTTATGTGACCTTATTTATGGCTATGCATTTTGGTTTTAGTCTCGAGTGTATCCCTGATCACTTTTATGTTTTTGCCCCAGTGTATGACTCTGTGGTTGTTAGAAAAGTTTATAGGGGTTGTAGGTATCTATTGGTGGTGTAGAAACTCTAGAAGATTTAATAGAGCTAGACATGATTGATTTTGATGTCATATTGGGGATAGACTGGATGAATTCATGCTATGCCCCCTTAGATTGTCGAAACCGTAAGGTTATTTTTAAATTCCCTAATGAGCCAGTCATTGAGTGGGAAGGGGGTTCTTTAGGGCCTAAATGAAGGTTCATATCATATCTTAGATCTCAAAAGTTGATTTCCAAGGGATGTCTTTATCATTTGATTCAGGTTAAAGAGTTTAACTCGGAGGGTCCTTCATTGACATACGTTCCTGTGGTTAGTGAATTTCCTAATGTTTTCCTAATGATCTTCCTAGTATCCCTCTTGATAGGGAGATTGATTTTAGGATTGACCTAGTTTCAACACACATCCTATCTCTATCCCTCCTTATAGAATGGCTCCAGCTGAGTTGAAAAAGCTTAAGGAGTAGTTGAAAGACTTCCTTAACAAGGGTTTTATACATCCTAGTGTGTCTCTGTGGGGTGCTCCTATTTTGGCCATGCGTAAGAAGGATGGTTCCCTTCTAATATACATCAATTCCTGTTAGTTGAATAAGGTTATGATGAAGAATAACTATCCACTTCCTCAGATTGATGATATGTTTGACCAGCTTCAGGGTGCTAGATATTTCTCTTAGATCAATCTTAGGTTTAGTTATCATAAACTAAAGATTAGGGAAGTGGATATCCCTAACACTGCCTTCCAAATGCGGTACGGTCATTATGAGTTCTTAGTCATGCCTTTTAGTTTGACTAATCCCCCAGAGGCATTCATGAACTTGATAGATAGGGTCTTTCGTCAGTTTCTAGATTTACTCGTTATCATGTTTATAAATGATATTCTGATGTATTTCAAGAACGAAGTAGATCATGTCGATTACATCTATATTGTGTTTTTATATGCTATGTTTTTAAAGTGCGAGTTCTAGTTGAAAGTTGTTACTTTTCTGGGTTATGTCATTTCTAGTAAAGGTATCATGGTGGATCCGCAGAAAGTTGAAGTGGTTAAGGAGTGGCCTAGGCCCACGACTCCAATTGATTTTCTAAGCTTCTTGGGTTTATCCAGTTATTATTGAAAAATTGTGGAGAGTTTCTCAGCTATAGCTGCCTCGCTGACTAAGTTGATCTAGAAGAAGGTGAAGTTCTTGTGGACTAATACTTCTGAGGGTAGTTTTGAGAAACTAAAAGAAAGGTTGTCTTCAGCTCTGATTTTGACTCTACCCAAGGGTACTGATCATTTTGTTGTCTATTATGATGTGTCCAGTGTGGGACTTTATGTGTGTTTATGTAGCATGGTAGGGAGGTGGCCTATGCTTCTAGACAGTAGAAAATTCATGAGAAGAATTACCCGACTCATTACTTGGGGTTGTTGGTTGTGGTGTTCGTATGGAAGATCTAGCGTGATAGAGAAATGACCTAAAGAGATGAATACAAAGAGAAACAAGATAACAAAAATTCAATAAAGTAAGATAGATATCTTGATATACGTGATTACAAGAAATAGGAACCAAACCATGTATCAAATGATAAGACCCCTAAGACCCGCAATAACAACACCAAACTCTTACGGTGACCGCTAAGGGAATCAACTTCACCTTACAACCACCGTTTCTAAGCAAGGATCAATAATATCTTTTTCAAGCCCTACACTACTTGGTTTTTCCAAGCCCTACACTACACTCTTAAAGAGAGAAATAAAAGTCTTTCAATGACTCTCAAATATCCATAATCAACTAAAGAGCAAATGACCTAATAGAATACTATTTATAAGCTAGCTTATTGCATATCAAAATCCCCAAAATACCCTTAATAAAGGGTGATTCTTCAATGCTCCAAAACCAATGGGTCATGCTTCAACATTTGTGGACTCGGGTTGGCATCAAAGGTAAGCCCCCACACAATCTTTGACACACGGGTTTTCATTATGTCATACTCAAAACTGGTCCTCCATGCATATTCTTGTGTCCTCGAGGTGACCAAGTCTTGAGTCTTTATGTATTGGCCTCCAATGATGTCTTCTAAAGCATAGATGGCCATTTGGCTTGTATCATCCTTCCCCTTCTTGAAAAGGATTTGACCTCGAATCCATACCTTTCAAAACTAAAGAAAGGACAAATAAGCACAACTTCCTCATGGCATGAAGGTTAGGGTTAGTACAACAAATAACATTATCATGCCAAGGTGGTACATACTTGAGATATAACCATGAATCCTTTGTCTTTGTCATGAAAAGCTTAGTAAGAATGATACAAAGGAAATGGCTATTACAAGTATCAAGAGATAAAGAAACTACAAATATCTTAATGGTATCACTAAGTCCAAAAGGTAAGGATACCCTTGTCTTAGGAACCATAAAGCACAATTGTTTCATTACCTCTTCAAGTGGCCTCATCAAATGTGTTGCCACTATTGGTCTTAAAGTCCACCAATCCCACATAGCATTATCATTCAAACAAGTGGACCAACCAACAAAACCCTTACCTCAACTTAATGCAAACTCAAAACTAGCATGGATGTCATCATAGGCAAAGAGGTAGTATAGGAAAGAATCAAATATAAAGACGTGCACGAGTGAAGACAAACCATTTAAGCATGTACACGCTCTTTCCTTTAAACAAATATACAACTTGGCATCCATAAGTTGGGATTCATGCAACTTAAGAACAAGTGTGTCAAGCAAGGATGCACATTTAGAAGCTTACCCCAAGGAGACAATGACACTTTTTCTCTTGGGTTTTCAAGAATGACAATTTGTTTGTGATGTAGACCAAGAAACAAGTTGGGTGCGCCAGCATCATCATATCCACATTTGGCACCGGGGTCAAATGGAAAGAGTGGCCATAGACATGGGTCTAGACAATACTTTTTTTCTCCATAGGCTTCACCCAATCTTAATGACATACTCTATACAATAGCATACACATCATCAAAAGAAAATAGAGAGTAGAGAAAGGTATCAATCAAATCAACTTCAACTAAGGTGTCCTCATGTATGTACTCACTACCAGTTTCAACAGTATCACCATGAGTACCCTCAATAATAAAGTCACACATAGTAGAAGAATAAGTAATTTCCAAGCAATGGACACTTTCTCCTTTTATGGAAGAACCCTTAAGTAGACACATACCACCACCAAAATCAAAGGTATTCTTACTTAAGTTTTCATAAGAAGCAAACAATTCATCCTCATAGTCATCAAACATGGGTTGGGTGTCATACAAAGGATCACAACCACAATCCATTTTCAAGGAACAATCACTTATTGGGTTTCTTAAGAATTCAAGCAAGTTACAATTATCATCACCCAATTGATCATTCCTTTCTAAGACCACACATTCCTTTCCCTTAAGAGTACTCTCATCTTCCAAGAAGAGATTTTCATGTTTAGGAGGAATGTAGTCAGACATAATGGGTTAGCATATAGGTTATAGCTTTCAAGACAAGCTATACCTTCAATTCCATTCTCACCACTAGGTTAATTAGGAGTGACTATATCATCTTCAAATAAGATATTATACCTAAAGAGAGTAGGATCTATTTCTCGGGTAGATTCAGAACAAACACGTTCATCACTCTCTAAAAGATCAATATCAAGTTTCAAAGATATTTCAAGTACAAGATTATCCCAAGAATAGCTCTCGGGTTCTCTCCCATATTGTTGACCAATATCTTTAAGTATTTCACTCACTTGAGTTATATTAAGCACATCATAAACATAATCAAGTAGTGGGAATTTTTTACAAATAAGCTGATCAACACCAATTACACAAGATGATGTACTTCCATTCAACATATAGGCCTCAACACTAGGTGGACATAAATTGATCTTACAAGAAGAGTCAATTTGGTCATCAATAGGAACAACTAGTGTATCCACACTCACAACATGCACATCATCAATAATTGGCAAAGAGTCAATAGATGATTTACTTTTATTCAACACATTAGCTTCAACACTAGGTGGAGATAAATTGATCTTACAAGAAGAATCAATTCGGTCATAAATAAGATCAATAAGTTGATCCACACTCACAATATGTACATCATCAACAAGAGGCAAAGAAATAATGAACTCACAAATAGATAAGCTACCACTCACACTCAATGGGCTACTATCCACACAATCATCATTCACATGCACAAAAGTATAAGATTTAGCTATTTTACCTTGACGTTCATGAGTATGTTCGTATTTACCTCAGTGTGAAATTTCATCACAAGCTTAGGTAGCAATTTCCTTCAGAAAGATCTCTTCGTAAGTTGCTTGGACAATTGGATTTTGAGGGAAGAGTTTGGGTAACAATTGGCATATAATTTCAATGTGCCATTTCATATTTTCAAGACCATCATTGATGCGATCACATGCGGCATTGAAATTATAGGCAGCCATGGTACCTAACAAAAAATGACAACAACAAACAAAATAAAACAAAAAAGATTAGTAGTTAAAGCTCCTCACCAACACTCGTATACACTCACATTTATGATCCTCATAATTGGAGCGGCGAATATTAAAATTTGCTTATACTTCGGTAGTCAATAAAGTGTCAATCACTACTTAGCGGCTGGAATAGATTCTTGTTTGATGGACTTAAGACACAAAACAAAAAATTCTACTTATGAACTTGAAACAAAAAGTTACGACGAATTAAAAATGAGAAAAGCATACAAAGAACGAAAACACAAAAGAAAATGACTCAAAACTAACTCACAACCTAGTAGAGAATTACTAGTTTGTCAATTCGCACTAGAATCAACAAAAATACAACTAAGAATCAAGAATAGAAACCAAGAAATCAATATTTGAGCTCAAAATTTGGTTGTCCCAAAGTGGTGATGTGGCAGCTTGTGGTTGGACGTCAATTTTGTAATTTTTTTTTGTTATCAAGTTGTGTGTCGGCCAATCTTCAATCAAGGGAGTGTAATTTTGGATTTTGGAGGAAAAAAATACAAGGTTTGGAGCCTTTTTCAAGTTCAAATGAATTTGAATTGAAATGGTCCCCCCTTGTACTTTCAATTGTACTTGTTCTTGTACTTGATTATTCCTTTCCTTTTGTTGTTTTCTTTCTTTTGGATGACTAGGAAGGTTCTTGGAAATTTCCTTGAATAAGTAGTACACACTTTTTTCTCCTTTTTTAAGATCAAGCACCCCTTTTTGAATATTCTTCTCCAATAAGATATGAAGATGATGAAGAACAATAAGAATATTCAAGAGTTGACCAACTTTTGACCACAAGGCAAATGACCACCAAATTCAAATTTTCTTGTAGATCTAGGTTCTCTTTGCCAATATAAAAATAAATAACACAAAATAACTTTAAACCAATATCACATTCACAACACCCACATGGATCCACCTTCAAAAAGCTTCAAACTCAAGTCTAACAATGGTGAATGCTCAAAACAACCTGGATCTTGCTCAAATCTTAGATCTAGACTCTATTAGTGCTAGGGAACAAGGATCTAGCACTAGAAACTCACAAAACACACAAAAATAAAGTAGATCTAAGTTTCAAAATCTGCCCAAACACAAAAAATGCGATTAACAACTTTTTTATGAGATTTTTAATTTTCTACACTTCTTCTAGTGTTAGGAATAAGAATCTAACACTATAAACACAAAAAACACACAAAAGTCAAGTCTCAAAAATTGAAAAACCCTAAAAATGTAAACAGTAACTTTTTTCTTTTTTTCTTCTTTTTCATTTTTTTTTATTTTCAAGATAACAATCCCAAGATTAATTTTGTTGTAACAAAATCAAACCTTGCTCTTGATAACATATAATAGAGGAATGACCTAAAGAGATGAATACTAAGAGAAATAAGATAACAAACAAATGAAATAAAGTAAGATAGATAGCTTGACATACGAGATTACAAGAAATAGGAACCAAACTACGTATCAAATGATAAGACCCCTAAGACCCATAATAACAACACTAAAATCTTATGGTGACCACTAAGGGAATCAACTCCGCCTTACAACTACCGTTTCTAAGCAAGGATCAATAATGTCTTTTCCAAG
This sequence comes from Capsicum annuum, assembly GCF_002878395.1. Lineage (NCBI taxonomy): Eukaryota > Viridiplantae > Streptophyta > Magnoliopsida > Solanales > Solanaceae > Capsicum > Capsicum annuum. The sequence continues at coordinate 70,650,594 of NC_061113.1, read as the reverse complement.
CCCTACACAACTTAGCTTTTCCAAGCCCTACACTACACTCTCAAAGAGAGAAGAAAAAGTCTTTCAATGAATCTCAAATATCCATAATCAACTAAAGAGCAAATGACCTAATATAAAACTATTTATAGGCTAGCTTATTACATATCAAAATGGCCAAAATACCCTTAATGAAATGGGTGGTCATGGAGTGTCTTTCCAACAAGTGTAATCCCCAAAATACCCTTAATGAAGGGTGATTTTTCAATGATCCAAAACCAAAGGGTCATGCTTCAACACTTGTGGATTCAGGTTGGCATCAAAGGTAATCCCCCACACAATCTTCCACACACGAGTTTGCTTTATGTCATACTCAAAATGGGTCCTCCATGCATGTTCTTGTGTCGTTGAGGTGACCAAGTCTTGAGTCTTTATACATTGGCCTCCAATGATGTCTTCAAAAGCATAGATGGCCAATTGGCTTGTATCATGGTCTCACTATTTGTATGGAGTCCATGTAGATATATTTTCTGATCATAAGAGTCTATAATATGTATTCACCTAGAAGGAGTTGAACATTAAGAAGAGGAGGTGGTTAGAATTGCTAAAAGATTATGACATAAGTCTCCACTATCACCTAGGTAAAGGTAATTTGGTTGTTGATACTCCTAACGAGTTATCCTTGGGGAGTCTAGCTCTTGTAGATGAGGATAAGAGGGAATTGGTAAAAGATATTCACTATTTGGCTAACCTTGGAGTTTGTCTCTTGGATTCTGAGGATGGTGGTAGTGTGTTATGTAAGAAGTGCCAAAGTCATCCCTTGTTGCTGCGATAAAGGAGGAGCAAAAACTGGATCATGTTTTATTAAAGATTAAGCGGGATATGGGACAACAAAAGGTTGTAGCTTTTGAGATCGGTGGCGATAGTATCTTAAGGTACCAAGGCAGATTATGCATTCCTAATGTAGATAGTTTGAGAGAGAGTATCATGAATGAGGCTTGTGAGTCATGTTATGTCATTTATCCTGGTTCGACTCAAATACATCATGATTTTAAGAAGATTTACTAGTGGAATAATATGAAGCAAGATGTGGCCAATTTTGTGGCTAACTTCATGGTGTGTCAACAAGTAAAGGTTGAGCACTTGAGGCCCAGTGGGTTGACTCAAGAGATTGAAATGCCAGTATGAAAATTGGAGATAATTAATATAGATTTTATTAGCAGTCGTCCTCAGTCTCGAAATTAATTTGATTTGATTTTGGTCATCATGGATAAGATGACTAAGTCTTCTCACTTCTTGCCAGTGAGAACTGATTATTCAGCAAAGAATTTTACGAGTTTATTCCTCTAAGAGATTTTGAAGTTGCATGGTGCACCTATTTCTATCATTTCAGATCATGGTACTCAGTTCTCATCAACCTTTTATTTCAGAGAGGTTTAGGAACTAAGGTGAGCCTTAGCACTACTTTCCTCTCGCAGTCGGATGGGAAAGTGGAAAGGACTATTCAAATATTAGAATATATGCTTTGGTCTTATGTGATTGACTATTGTGGAAGTTGGATTGATCATTTACCTCTTGTAGAGTTTGTATTTAATAACATCTACCACTCTAAAATTAGAATGGCTCTATTTAAGGCATTGTATGGTATGAGGTGTAGGTCTCCTATTGGGTGGTTCGAGGTTGGTAAGGCAAGGATATTTTCCTGGATTTGGTTCACCAAGCGCTGGAGAAGGTAAAGGTTATTTGGGATAGACTTAAAGTTTCACAAAGTCACCAAAAGTCCTATGCGGATATGAGGTATACGGAGTTAGAGTTTGAGATTAGCGATTGGGTGTTCTTGAAGGTATCTCCCATAAAGGAAGTAATGCGGTTTAGGAATAAAGGGAAGCTCAGTCCCCGGTATTATTCTGTACTTTGTTTTGAAGAGGGTTGGTAAGGTTACATATAAGTTGGAGTTGCTTTCTAGTTTGAGCTACGTTTATCTAGTTTTTCATGTTTCAATATTGAGAAAGTGCATAGGCATTCCTTTAATGGTTGTTCATTTGGAGGAGGTTGGTATTTTAGATTCCTTATTATATGAGAAAGTACCAATTGAGATCTTAGATCAGTAATTTCTTTGATTGTAGATGAATGACGTAGCTTTAGTAAAGGTTCTATGGAGGCACCACAAGGTTGAGGAGGATACTAAGGAAGCTGAAGAGGATATGAAGTCCAAGTATCCATTCTTGTTTTCCACTCTGGATAATCGTGCTTAAGGTATGTATTAATCTTAACATCTTTGTTTTCTAGCTTTGTCAAAGAAAAGGATGATTTCATTAGCATATTTATTTTTAGAGTTTGTTAAATGTAACAGTAGGGAAATATAGAGTCAAATCATGCTACCAATTATCTTGTCCCATTATTTGAGGATGAATGATCTAAGTGGGGGTGAATTGAAATACCCAGGATTTTGGCCCTTGAAAATTGCTTGAGCTTTGAGCTCACTACCCTGGTTACGACTGGGCCCCTAAGTCATAGGGTGTCTTGACAAAGTTAGGATGAGACATACCTAAACTAGTAAGTTTGACTTGATTCTGCGTTGAGTAAGAGTAGCTCACTAAGAACCATAGTGAGATGCTATGAGTCATTAGGTGTAATCGTAAAGTGTCCAGTGTATGTCTTATTTATGTTCTGTGTTGACTATGATTGGATCCATTAAGTTATAGAGTCCCATTGTGATTGGTGCCATTGAGTCATAAGGAGAACAGTGTTAGGTTTCTTGGGGGTACTGCCTTGGTTATGACTCGTGGTGATGAGTCATATGGTGTGGTTACGAGTCAAGAGGTTGACTCATGGTCAAAGGCGGCACTTTTTCAGCTTTAAGTTGAGGGAACTCTAGACATTTCGCACTTTAAACCCTTGAACCCCATGACTTAAAGACTTTCTTGGGACTTTATTATCATATTATTCCCAATAAAACACTCCCAAATTCTCTCTCAAACTCTCTGTTCAAGATAAGGCTAGGGTTTCAAAAGGTTGATCAATTAGGACTCTCAAGGGTGGTTTCTCTCCGTACAACTTACTATTTTAGGTATGTTACTCTTCCCTCATTGTTAATTTTTCAAAAGAATGTGATTTAAAGTATTGTTCATAAGATTATTGTTTTGATTTTGAAAACAAAGGTTAGGGATTTTGAATGTTATGAATTAAACAATGTTTCTGATGGTTTATATATGTGATTTTCATTCTTTTAATATAGTTTTGAACTTGTGGGTTCATGGGTAAGGTGAATGAACCAGGTACCAAGGTAGTTGCTGTGTTTCGTTGTTGATGGATTGTATGAGAGGATATTGGCTAAGGCCCATGAGTCAAGGTATACTATTCATCCTATCTCAACGAAGATGTACCATAATTTGAAAGAGATCTATTGGTGGAATGACATCAAGAGGGATGTGACCAATTTCGTGGCTAAGTGCATGGTTTGTCAACATGTGAAGATGGAGAACTTGAGGCATGGTGGTTTGTCTCAAGAGATTGAGTTGCCTGTATAGAAATAGGAAGTGATTAATATAGATTTTTTTACTAATTTTCTGCAGTCTCTCCATCAGTTTGATTCAATTTTTGTCAACGTGGATAGGATGACTAAGTTCTCTCATTTCTTGCTAGTGAAAACTAAATATTCGATAGAAGATTATGATAAGCACTTCATTAAGAAGCTCTTGAAGTTTCATGGTTCTCCAACTTCCATCATATCTAATCAAGGTACTGAGTTCTCATCTCATTTTTGGTGTTCCTTTCAGAGGGGTTTGGGGATTAAAGTGAAACTTAGCAATGACTTCCACCCACAGATGGATAGATAAGCGAAAAGGACAATATAGACTTTGAAGGATATTCTAAGGTCCTGTATGATCAATTTTGGTGGTAGTTGGGTTGACCATTTGCCTCTCATCGAGTTTTCTTATTATAATAATTATCAATTGAGTATTGGGATGGCTCTATTTGAAGCTTTAAATGGTAAGAGATGTAGGTATCCTATTGGGTGGTTTGAGGTTAGTAAGAATAGATTGTATGTTCCTGACTTGGTTAACCAATCTAACAAGAAGGTAGAGGTGATTTCGATAGGCGTTAGACTGCATAAAGTCGCAAAAAGTCCTATACAAACATAAGACGAAGGGACTTGGAGTTTTATGTGGATGATTTGGTATTCTTGTAGGTGTCTCCTATGAAGAGAGTGATACGATTTGGAAAGAAAGGGAAGCTTAGTCCTCATTATGTTGGTCCGTATCATATTTTAATCTAAGTTGGCAATGTGGCTTATGAAATGGAATTGTGTTCGAGTTTGGGTTCTATTCATCTAGTCTTCCATGTGTTGATATTGAGGAAATGCATAGGTAATCCTTCCTTGGTTGTTCCTTTTGATGGTATGGGCATCTCAGATTCCTTAACCTATGAGAAAGTCTCGATTGAGATCTTGGATCGGCAAGTCCATCGATTGCAGAATAAAGATGTGGCTTTGGTAAAGGTTCTTTAGGGGAACCATAAGGCTGAAGAATCCACTTTGGAAGATGAAGAGGACATGAAGTCCAAGTACCCATTCTTGTTTCCCATTCTAGAAAATCATGTGAGAGGGATGTGTATTCCTTAGCATCTTTGTTTTCTTACTTTTTTAAAGAAAAATTTAGATTTCCTTGATATATTTGTTTTCTGTCTTTGTTAAAGCAAAGAGTGGGGGTGTTTCAGTGTTAAATCTTGCTAAAAGATACCTTGTCTAATCATTCAAGGACAAATAATCCTATAGGGGAGAGAATGTAACACCCCAAATTTTTAGTCGTTGAACTTTCTGAAATTTTATCCTTACTGCCCAGACTACGACTCCCCTTACGAGTCATAGACTGTCTTGACAGGTCTTATAGACCCAATCGTATTCTGACTAGTGTGTGAGGCTAATTTTTCTATCCTGAGTATGAGTGACTTCTAACGAGTCATAAAGACTCAAAATGAGTCCTATGGTGACTTCCATAGCCTAACCAGTGTGATGCATAATTTTTTCTACTTTGACAACGACTGTACTATTCAAGTTGTAGTGACTGAGTATAATTCATAAGGTATGACTCATAACCAAGTTAGTATTGGTGATCCTAGACATTGTCCAGACTATCTGTGGGACCTTTTGAGTCGTAGGGTGACCCTACGAGTTACAAGGTCACCCATAGTGACTGGGCGGAGATTTTTCAATCTTTTTATTATGGGTATTATGGTCAATTTCCTTTTTTCCTTGCTTGAACCCCACGACCATAAAATACTTTAAGGGGTTACTTCTCATTCAAAACACAATAAAAAACATTCTTAAACTCTCTAAATTTTCTCAAGCAAGATGCTTAGGGTTTCCAAGAAGTTCATCAATTAGAGCTCTCAAGGAAAAATTTTATCTATAACTCTTGATATTTCAGGCATGTTACTCTTCCAAAATTATTACTTTATGAAAAGCATATATTTAAGTGGTTTAATTGGATTGTTTGAGGGTTTTGATATGGTTGATTATTAAATTATTTTCCTATGATTTATTATGCATTGTTTATATTTTATTGGTGGTTTTAAACTTATGGGGTTCATGGAAATGGTGAATAAACTAAGGGGTCATGGTTACCCCCAAAATTGTTGTTTTGAAATTGAAATTGGTTTTGAATAATTGTGTCCCCTCAACTCACTTATGTAAATGGCTTGGGATTGTGAAATTACTAATTAGTTTGATTTAATCAACTATAATATTGCATTGCATTAATGATTAAACAATGAACATGGACTTTGAAAACCTGGCTAGTTATGATTTGATTTAATAAACAAAGAGGGTCGATGCATTCCCCCAAAATACTGTGATTGTCATGGTATAGAGATAAGTTTGCAAGTGTATAGGTATGATGATACCTATGGTGTGCCTAACGGTTGGTTCATTGGTTAATTAATGTGTTATGTGAAACTTTCTTTAAATTAGGCTTAACGGGGTTTATGTAGCAAAGCCATGAAGGTGTGGATCTTGGATGACTTTTAGTGGAAACTCATATTTACCGACTGAGGTTTTGTCTTGATGACTTGTGTGCATAGTTCACACAATTAATATATTTGTATCTTGGATTGACGTGGGGTCGGGGTATTCCCTGGTATTCCTTGATACCTCCGGTTCATGTGGCTAACATGCAATGGATCCCTTTCAGTAGGGGGAGCTGAACTCATATAGCCAGTGGGTTCCTGTTTATGACGGTTGAGCTACATAGTCTAGGATAAAGTTTAACTTCATGCTAAGGCTCGTTCTATTTCCTGGCATGATAGGTTTATATGTATATATGATTATGTGCATTGGCTTGAATGATTTTAAAAGTGTGGATGATGTCATTATGTTATCCCCTACACCTGAGTTACATGCTAGTTCTCAACCCACTAACCGTCTCTAGATGTTGTATCCTAATGCGATACAGGCATTAGAGATACTTCTACTTTTTCTGCACAGTGTTAGATGGATCAGCTCAGTTCGTCGGTCGTTAGTGATGAAGTGGTGAGCTTCCATTCTCCGAAATACTTGGTCATTCCATCACTTTCCTTTCATAGACTAGAATTGAACAGTTCATATTAACATTATCATTGTCATTGTTATTGTCAGTGTCGGAGGCATGTCCCACCACTTTATTGATTTCGGTTTTTTTAGAAGGCTTTGTGGATTACTATAGACTTGGGTGATGTTGGTTGGTTGTTTTTGGTTGGTTACCAGTTATTGATTATAGACATGTCTTAAATTTTGTGAGCTTATCTTATGTTATCTTATTATATGCTCGGAATTCATCAGACGTTGGGGTATGGTGTTCTGTTTGGATAGGTGTAAGAGGTGGTCTCCAGTCCTTGTTGGACTTAAGATACCCATCACGGCCAAGCCCTTTTGGGTCGTGACACAAACCACTCCAATCTTGGTCAGATCAACCATGACATCATCTTTGGTCATGACATGACCAAAAAGAGATATAGTCTGACCAAACCTCGCACTATTAGCATACAACTTCTCATTTCTCAACCTCTGGAGTACAATCCGTAAATGCTCCTCGTGATCGGATCACTCTTGGAGTATACTAAAATATCATATATATACAATGATAAAAGAGTCGAGATACGGTCGAAACACCCGATTCATCAATTTCATGAACATGTCTGGGGCACTGGTCAATCTAAAAGACATGACCAAGAACTCATAATGTTCATATCGAGTTTGAAAAGCTGTCTTTAGAATATTCGAATCTCTAATCCTCAACTGGGAATAATCGAACCTCAAATCAATCCTTGAAAATACCAAAGCATCCTGAAGCTGATCAAACAAATCATTAACACAAGCAAGAGGATACTTATTCTTAAATGTCACCTTGTTTAATTGTCGATAATAAATACATATATGCATGGACCCCTATTTTTCTTACAAATAGGGCAACTGCACCCCAAGGTAATACGCTAGGCAGGATAAAATCCTTATCCAACAACTCCCATAACTAATTCGTCAAATCTTTCAACTCCATTGGGGCCATCCTATAAAAAGTATAGCAACATCAATATAATAGTAAAGTCAATATCAAGATCTGGAGGCATACTGGCTAATCTATAACAAAGACATCCATAAACTCATGTACAATACAAACTGAATCCAATAGAGGTGGTGAATAACCACTAGCATCGCAAATTTGGGCCAAGTAAGACAATCATCCCTTTTCTACTAAGTGATGAGCCTGAAGAAAGATAATAGCTATCTTCACTACACCCGGTGAAGCTAAAGTCATGGTCTTAGCATAAAAATTTAGAATAGTATGATAGGGAACTAACCAATCTATATCCATGATGACATTAAAATCTCCATATCTAGGATAATTAGATCTACCCCAAGTCTCACAACTCGTGAAAGTCACAACACTGGATCGGTTCACCCGATCCACTACTAAAAGTCTCCTATGGGGGTAGATACATGGATAGGCACTGCAAGAGGCTCACTGATAAAATCAAAACCTAAAACAAAATATCCAGACACATAAGAGAAAGTTGACCATAGATCAAATCACATAGATGCTGATCTAAAACAAACAAGGATGATACATGTGATGACAACTTCGTAATCCTTTTCCTCAGGTCTAGAGAGTATAGTATAGCACTATCCACGTCCACCACTGGACTGCGTAGACCCGTGATCAATACTACAGGCACCACCACATTTACCTTGCGCACCTCTAGCATCACCTCTACTACCCTGAGGATTATCTTTCATTATCAATTTTAAAAAAGGCCTAAAAATACAATGAGGAGAATCCTTGACCACATAGACAAAATCATTACACACATAGAAACCTCTGCGGATTAATTGAATTTAAGAAGGAACAACTGAACTAAACAAACCACTCTAGAACGATGCTCGCCTCCTAAAGTCGCTGAACCAGAAGACCTACTACCTGAACCTTGCAAGGTTGCCTGCACTGGTCTACCATGGTACCCATGAAACCTCTAAAATCTCTGCCTCAAGGAGTATGACCACTGAACTCACCCTAACAGTACACCCTCTTAGCTCTATTCTAAGATGCTTGAAGGATAGAATCAGTCATCTTAGCATGATCCACTATACTCTAAAATGACGCCCCTGACACTACCATCTGGGAAGTAGCCAATTGAGGTTAAACATCCAATCCCTTAAAATATCTAATATCCAATCCCTTAAAATATCTAATCCCTTACAAACTTCTAAATCTTCTTAGATCAGTGGAAATACTAGTCATACAATATTTAGATAAGGCATGAAAGCATGCCTCATACTACATAATAGACATGGATCTCTACTCTAGGTGATCAAACTCGTCTCCTATATGATCTCTCAAACTAAATGGCATGAACCTGTTAAAAAAGCCTTAACAAACTAATCCCATTTATCTATGGTGAACCAAGAGGTTTGTAACTAACAAGTGACCTCCACCAATATCTGGCTAGATTTATCGGCTGGTAGGTAGTATAAGAAAATCCATGCCACTCAAGTAATTTCAGGTTACACAACTTCTCTCAATAATCAATTAAGAAATCATAAGCATCCTCACCCACAACACCACTAAACTTGCAGGACCCAAGAGAGTAAATCTCTTAAACCTTTTTTGATTCTCAAAAGACATAACAGGACTTAAAGAAATAAAAGGCATAGTGAATCTAGTAGGTTGTGATCCTACCTGAGGAGGTAACATAAATGAAGGCACAACCCATGAACTCAAAATACAATGCTTGGATACAGGCACAGAAGAAGGAATGGTACTTAAAGCCTATGAAATACCATAAGTAAATGTCATTATCGATGAAGGAATCATACTTAAAACTGAAGGAACACCATAATCAGTCTATGGAACAGGTGGAGGTACAACACTCAGAGCTGGAGAAATACTAGGTACACTCAACAAAACACCCTCCAAAGGAGTAAGCAAACAAATCAATAAATCCTTCAAGATTGGAGTGGAAGAGCTTTGTGGAACTGAGTAGGACCCATATCTCTAGCATGTTCAACCTTGGGATCAAGGGAGATTCCCCTAGTATTACATCCAGAAGGGAAAGATCTGCATGCTCGTCTTTTAACTTGATCCCATCCATGACCCCTATATCATTCTCTAGGTTGGGCCCCTCCCCTCAAGTGTCAGCTTCGTATTCCTACTCTTATTGGATCTACTCCTCACCAACTATGCAAAAAAGAGTGGAAATCTATTTAGAAAATAAGATATGGAAAAACCCATATAATAAGGAACAAAGTAAGGGAAATTTCCTAATGATGTATTATAGCCTCTTTAATATAGACACAGACGTCTATATACCGATCCGTAAGACTCTACTAGACACCCTTTTCTTACACTAATGAGATCAGTAAACTTGGCTTCTCTGATACAAATTTAGCACGACCTAAAAACTCAAGTCATCATGGAACTTAATATAAGACTTACTATTTGACTTAATACTTGGGGTGATATTTCCTGATTAGACCATTGTAGTAGCTTTATGCCCTTATTTACCTTAACTACATAGGTTATATTGTTAATATTTATTGAACTGTATATTATAGGCTTGAGGCTGCAGTTTTGATTTCATGTTAGGTAGGAACTATAGGATGGGATTATAACTAGTATAGCATGACTTAACCTAATTAGGAAATTTTGGGAAAATGTGATCCAAACCTTAGCATAGGAAAATTTTTATGGCCTTAGAATCCTATTAGCCTTGATTTTAGACATGATTAACCATAGATTTATATAAATACTTCTTTAGTATAAGACTAACTATTTGACTTAATATTTAGGGCGATATATCCTTATTAGACCCTTGTAGTGGCTTTTTACGCTTGTTTACCTTAGTCTCTTAGGTTACAGTGTTAGTATTATATTGAAGTATATATTATGGGACCGAGATTTTGGTTTAGATACTAGTTGAGTACCAGGTTTGTATCGACCCCTTATGTGGATGTGGTTGTGGATTATAAATGCTTATGGTTGTATAGCTTAGATACTGGTGATGACATGCATACTTTAGGTGCAGTATAATTTATTTAGTGGTTTGATTCTAACCCAATCCTTGATTTTACTACTTTTTCTAAAAGTTATTTATTCCCTTTTTTCACTTTTAAAATAGATTGTTTTACGACGAAAATTGTACCACTTTATTTAGTGAATTATAAACTTTTAGAACTAAACATGCTTTTTTTGTACTTAGATCAAGATTGATTCTAGTTCATTAATTATCCACTCTTTTACCACTACTATTTATTTCAGTCGAGAGAGATTTTGACTCTTTCTATGCTATTATACAGATTTTCTCCCGATGTTTCTCTCAAAAAATAGAATTATAGATTTACACTCTTCAGCCATGGTTTAAGTCCATTCACTTATTATATATATACATACATATATATATATATATATACATACATATATATATATATATATATACATATATATACATATATATATATACATATATATATACACACACATATATATGGTACTGGATGGAGTAAATTGATTATGATGATTTTTTGGAAGTCCTGGTTTGAGATCAGGCAGTGTATATGGATATCCTAAGTCCTCTATGGTACCCTTCGTCCGTGAGCCATAGTACAGGAAAAAGATCTTCTTCATAGGTCCTGCTTTTGCAATCTACTAAGCTAGAGGTGTATACACTTGTGACATTTGGTACTTGGATTGTATATTGGTTACTATTGGTTTATGTACATTCATTCATTCATATTTATTTCCTATTACCAGTAGATTGTTTTGTACTTATACTATCGGTCTTATAAGGGTTTGTCTAGGTATAAGCTATGATTGTTATTTTCTAAGTTTTTGCTTGCACCTTTCGATCTTATGGGGGCTCGGTTAGGTTATTGTTTGTTCGGGCTAGCCAGTTACTTTATTGTTGCTTATTATGGATAGTTATGTAAGGATGATTATGGACTGATACACGAGATTATCGGTAGGTTTTTGATTCCTTTTTTTCTTATAATTAGATATGCTACAGTTATCTTATCTCATGTTTAGTCATACTTCAATTTGAGACCTTGATTATGTTAGCATTAGCTTTCCTACGTGGCTAGGGTTCCTCAAGATGTTAAGTTGACTTCCTCGGGTTATTATCTTGATTTAAACCTATATATGTGCAATATATATATATATATATATATATATATATATATGTATATACATAAATTTATATACGCGCACACATCTCTCTTTCCTTGTATATTCATGTTGTATATGTATCCTTTGGCCTTGTACTACTACTATACATCTTTCTTTCACCCTTCATTTGTATTTTGGACGGTTATATACGGTACTGAATTTTAGTTCCCGAACACTATTAGAATAGGATATTTTACCCTTATTGCTCCATTAAGTTTATTATGTTTAGTTTTCTTGGATAGTTGGTTCCATTTTATATTTCTTTTTTACATGTTATTTATACTTGCATTCTATCCAATCAGTTTTCTTTCTTATTTTATTAGTAACTCTTTTTGCTTGTACTTTTGTTTACATGGTGTTGTAAACCACCAATCTGTTTTAGTTATTATATGTGGGTATAATTTATCTAAAAATGACATTTCTAAAAGCATATCTTTTGATGTTAGTTCATAATTATAGATTTCTTCTATTGCTATTATTTTATCCCATATCTGTATTTTTACATTTTTAGCTTTATATGTAATTAAGCTTGCTTCATTATTAAATCCTTTGACTACTATTGGTATTTTTAGTTTATCTCATTTACTTTCTGGTAAACAGTTGTATCTACTTAAGTTTGCTTATGCTCCTGTATCTATCATAGGTGTATAATATCTATTATAACATCTTCTACTATTATTTTTACAAGTACATATATTTTTATATCATGTTAAAGTTCTTTTTATGAATAATTTTTCTTTATTATATGTTATAGATAATTGTGTATGTTTTATATTGTATGGTTTTACTTGTTCTAACCATTTTATTCCTAATATTATGTCTATTTTTTGCATTTCTTCCTTTATTTCAAATTCTATTTTTATTTTTCTAACTCTTATCATTATTTCTTTTTCTGCCGTATCTTTAATGCTTATTAGACTCCTTGGTAGATCTGGGCATATATCACTATTAGATTTTATTTCTTCACTTTTTACTAGATATTTTGTTATATAATTTTCTTCTTGTTTTGTGTTTAAGAGTATTAAATATTCTTTTTCATTTATTATTCCTATTATAATATTGATTTAAATTAACTGTTGAAGTTGTTTCATAACTTGTTCTTTTTTATGAGCTTAATGATTCTGGTTTTTCATGAGCTATTCTTTTTGTTGTACTTATTCTATCATTTATTATTTCTAAATCTTCTTCTATATTTATGTCTTTGTAACTATAATCATTATTATCAATTGTTTTTACAAGTTGTTCAAAAGGATTTTCTATTTGTATTTTATTAATTTTATTTTTTCTTGTTATTTTATGTTTTGTTGTTAATACATATAGATTTTTACATCTTACTATAAATATTTTACTTCCTGGGGTTAGTTCTATTTCTAATATATTTCAATATAGTACTAATGATTTATCTATATTTTTATCTGTTATTTCTACTGAATAATTCGCACTTATTGTAAATTTAAATTTTTGGTATATTAAATTTCCTTTTATGGTTGTTATTATACTTTTTTCTATATGTTTTATAATTCTATCATCTGCTAAATATAATTCTATTGGTGTATCTATTCCTTCTCTAAAACATGTTTTTATTAATACCTCTGTTCCTCCAAGGTGTACATATTTTATTGGGTCTTTACTTTTTATATCGTTTATTTCTTTATTAATTTATTTTTTTTGTTACTAATGGTCTACTAGCTCTTCCTTTTGTATATCTACAGTCTATTACATGTTCTTTTTGGCTTACTACGTAGTATTCTTCCTTTTTTCTACTAAATATATTTTTTATTATTGGTATTTTAAATATTTTTTCTAAACTTAAGTCTAACTCTTTTCCTTTTATTTCGTCAAATATATTACTGTCAAATATTATTTTTTGATCTGTTCCTTCTTCATTTAAATATTCTTCCTATTTTATTATTTTTATATCTTCTTCAGTTATTTGGTTCATTTTTATATCTACTTCAGTCATTTGATTCATCTAATTCACTATCTATTTCATTATCTGTTTGATTTTTCGAAATTTTATATATACTATCTTCACTTTCTAATTCATAATCTATATAATCTATCTGCATATATTCTGCATTTTCTATTTTTATTTCTGATATTTGTTTATTTTTTGGGTTTTTGGTAATTTACAATCTCTAGCTAAATATCCTAGTTTTCCACAATTATAACGAGTACATTCTTTTATAGATTTCTTTTTTCTATATGGTCTTTTATTTTTATTATTTTTTACATAATATCTTTTTCTTGGTTTCTTCTATTTATATTTTAATTTTTCATATTTCTTATATTTCTTATGTCTTTTTCTTTTCTTTTAATATCTTTCTTCACATCCAAATTGAGGTGCTATTTTATCTTTGCAACATGCTAAATTTCTTATTAATGTTTTTTCTATTTTTATTTCTTCTCTATATTTTTGACATAGATTTCTATACCATTGTTGTAAAAATTTTATTCTTGCTCCTAGGGTATCTACTATTTTTGCTTCATCCTAACTCTTTTATTATTTTTAAACTAAATGGTTCAGGTAATTTACTAAAATATAATCTTCTTATTTCTTTACTTTCTTCTATATTATATGTTCCTTTATAATAATATTCTTTAAATGTGCACGTATACTCATCTATATAGCACATATTACATATTGCTAATTTTAACATTAAATTCCTATTCATATCTTTCTCTTTATTTTGCTCTTCTTCTGTTGTTATACTACTAAATTCTTCTCTGATAGCTATTTCATATTTTTTCAATATTTTTGTTGGTAGTATTTTATTAGGTATTGATGTTCCTTCTGTTTTATTATCAGATCTTAGTACTTTTTTACTAGCTTCGGCTAGGTTTAAAAACCATAAGTTTACTGTTCCTATTAATGTCTTTTCTATATATTCTGGTGTGTTTGTTGTATCTATTTTATTATCTAATAATTATTTTGACATGTATCCTACCCATAATTGAATTATTTTATTTGTGTCTATTACACAGTCTAAATCTGAAAGGTTGTAATTAATTATTTGTTTTGGTATCCATTTATTATATTCATCCTTTGGATTATATCTTTTAAACTTATTTTTGTAATTATAGGTTGGTTTTCTTATTTCTGATGTACTAGGTATTATATTTTTATCTAGAGTATTTACTTTTGCATTTATTAGTTCTAGGTTTTTTTTATTGATTACTTCTTGTTTTTCATTAATTTCTAGTTTTCCTAAGTTTTCTAGAATTTCTGTATATGTTTCACTATCTTCCGAATCATAATTATTTGTTTCTTCAGCATCTATTGTATTTATTTCTAATTCACTGGTTTCTATTTCTATATTTTAAATTTCTAATTTTTTTTAAATTGATTTATCTCGTTTAATAATTTTTTTTCTTTATCTTTTTCTTCTTTTTCTTTCTGTCTCTTTTCGTATAAATCTTTTAGCATTTGTAGTTCTTTTCCTAATTCAGCAATCCTACTATTTTTAGTTTCTTCTATTTTTCGTATTTCTTCTGTGGTTTGTTGTTTTATTTTATCTATTTTCTTTTTTCTGTCTATCCCTTCATTTTGTCTTTCTATTCTTACCATAGCTGCCAACTTATCTTCTAATTTTAGTTCTTCTTTTTCTAACATTAATTATAAATGTTTACCTATTTTCCTATATCTTCTTCCCAAATTAGAGAATACTATTTTTATTTTTAATCCTTCGTGATTTTCATATGTTTTTTCATCTATTATAAATTTTTCTTTGTTCATTTTATTTGAATGTATATAGGTTATGTTGCTATATATATTCTAGACTATCTATTGTTGATTCTAAATTTGATTCTTCTTCTTTTGTGCATTTATTTAGTTTTTACTAACTCCGGCAATTATGTTATACTGTAGTCTTTCTATCCTTATTTTTAATTCTTTACGATTTTCAGATATTATTTATTTTAATTCTTTATATTATTGTGGTTTTTGTACGTTATTCATCTAAACAATATTTATAATATTTTGGTGGATATCTGAATCTAATTTTATCATAACTATTAAATTAATTAAATAAATTTAAGTATATACTACTTTCGTAACTTTAATTAGTAGAGGCTTTGATACCATTTGTAGGAGGGTGCGGATAACTTGGGTAATAAATAGATCTATTATAGTTCTAATGGATCTATTTTTATTTGTGTGTGGATATTTCTTAACTTCTCTAAACATTTTTATTTTTAATGTATTTGTTTTAATTTTATTAATGTTCATATTTTGGTGGGGGGGAGGGGGGGTGATTAGATGGTATTTGATTAAACGTTTTACTGTAATATTCTTTAGTTTTTTCTCTTAGTCTTTGTAATTCTTGTATATTATTTTGGAGGTATTCTAAATATTCTATATCTTTTGTTCTAAAATATTCAATTAAATTTTCTTTCATAAGTATTTTTGTCAATCTTATTTCTTTCATATCTTGTCTCCAATATTTTAAATATTCATAGTCTATCATTTTATCCTAAAATAGTTGTGATACTGTAGATTTCTTTGTAATAATTTATTCTAATTGTACTATATATGATATTAAATTCTAGGTTATTTATTTCATTAATTATCTTGTCTTTTTCGTCTATGGATAATTCTATGTCTAAATCATATTCTAAACTGTCTTTTAATTCTAGTTGTTTTATGGTTTTATTTATCCAAATTAATCTTTCTTTTAATTATTCTCTTCTTTTTCTAAGCTGGTTCTACAATTAATTTCTTCGTATAGCCAACTTTGTTTTTCTCTAACTCTTTGAATATATTCTTGCATTTCTTAATCTGTATAATATCCATCAGAATAATTATCTAGGTAGTAATAGTGATTGTCATCACTTAAGTATATTTCTCCTAACTCGTCTTTTATCTGATTTATATCTCATTCTTCATCTTCAATGTTAAATATTTTTTCCCATATTATTTTCTTTACTTCTATGATATCTGTATCTCTAAGTATGTATAAAACTAGTACTTCAAAATTATGTGTCATTTAGGCGGGTTAATTAAATGTTTTTTCATAATTTTCTTTAATTGTTTGTTTTAATCTTATTAATTCCTCTATATTTTCATTAAGGTATTTTATATATTTTATATCTTTTGTTCTCATATATTCTTTTAAATTTATTTTCATTAGTTTTTCTATTGATTGTATATTTTTCATATCCATTTTCCAATATTCTAAATATACGTAGTTTATCATGGTTGATGTGTAGATTTGGTATGTAAGTATTTATAAGAGTAGTTAGGTAGGTGAGGTATGTAATTTATTCTAGTCATAAAATATTTATCATTTTTCCAATATTATTTTTCTTATATCTACAATTTCTATATCCTTAAGTACATACAAAACAAGTATTTTAAATTTATCTACCATTTCGATAAATAAATAAGTATTCATTTTTCATATGATACTTTTTCAAAATATTCTCTTCAATCATACATAACAAAATGTGATCATTTTAGATTACTATATACTAGATTATTCTTAAATAACATATTCTTCGGTCACTATTAGCATGGTAATCTAGATACTTTTCCCTTAAACAGTGCCTCTACTCTAGCTACTCCCCTATCACGGCTTTCTTGCCTCACCGGTTTCACCTTTAGGATGACATAGTTCTTAAGGATTTTTCTCCTTTTCCACTTTGCTAATAAACTTCTTAACATGCTATTTTTCGATGAATTCTACTATAAAGTAACTAACATGAACCTATTTATCATATCATGATTGTTAGAAATTTATGAATTTAGCTATTCATAATCATAAATAAATATACCTGTTCTGGTAGGTTTGAAATTCTGGCTTTGTTCATCCATAACTTTTGTTTAGAAATATATCTGTTTTTTATTAAATATTCAAAAGTTTTTTATTTACAAAGAAGGAGGCTTGCTTCAACACATGAAGATTTGCCTCTAACTGAGCAAAATGCTCGTCTATTTATAACCTAAGAATGAAAGTGTGTATACTATTTTACTTTACACCTGTCCTAATATATCTTTACACGTCTCCTATTTAATAATTACATCTTTTACAAAAAGTCTTACAAAGACAAAAAAGCAATTATGGCAAGTGCCAAAAAATCAACAAAATTAAAAAGTCAATAGCTCCTATACATTACTTACGTAAAGGAAATCAAAAAAACTATCTACATGTTGCTTTAATGATTTAATAGCTTGTCTTTTATTTTTTCCATTATTGCTCCATTGTTATCTTCTAGCTGGCGTCCTTATCTTCTTGGTTGACTTTTTCTTTTATTCTAGATGGACTTCTGGGATAATATTATCTCCCCCATTACATCTCGAACATTGATGGTCTGGATATTTGTGTCCAATTATCTTGCAATATCTTGTTAATAATCCGTCTGAAATAAATCCTTTCCTAATTGCTCTTGTAGTAGATTGTTTTTCAGGGCTAAGTAACGCCATTATCCATTATCCTGACATCTTCTATATCTATTTGTTGTAGTTCTGTTGAATTTGAATAAATCATTTTATGGTCTCTTGAATAATAGCTCCATATGGATTTTCCATTGATATAATTATTTGCTAATTCTTGAATAATTGTAGCTATTCCAATAAGTAATTCATTTGCATAAAAATCAAGTATCTCGATTTTGGGTATCTCTGGCTGCTGCACGATATCTTCCGGTTTAATCATATCCCTGGTTAATCCTATTTTTACAACTTGTATAACTGGTTTGATCTCGTTGTATAATATCTCTGCTGGTGCAGTATAAAACTTTATATAAAATAGATTTCCTTTGGTTACTCTTTCATAGGTGGTGAATACTTTATGTGATTCTTCTATAGCTGTTAGTTCTTCTCCATCTTGGGTATATACAGTATTTAATAATCCATAGTCGAAACATGTTTTTATTATGCTTGGATTGGTTTTGGGTAGTGCGATTAGCTTGTTGTAACCTTGCAATTTTTGGGTTATATAATTTGTGTTTGGTTCTTGGATATTTGTAGCTCTAGGGTTAAGGTTTAGAAAAGTTTGTACTTTGTAGATATTTTCAATATATCCTCGGGCTATATGGTTATAAGTTTTTTTATCTTGGTTCAAACTATCTCGATATGTGGTAATTTGTGGGTGTATGTACAAGGGGTCTTTTTGTATTTTTGTTATAAATGGTTTTTCAAATATCTTATTCATGTTCATGTTCTGATATCTAACTCCTTTGCTTGTACCTGTAATTATAGATTGATAAATGTTATGGATTTTATTGAGTGTCCCAACATCTCCTTTTAGCTCTGAAATTTTAATGTTTTCTGATCGACATAGCTCTGGAATTTTAATGTCTTCCGATCACATAGCTCTGCACACCGCTGAGTTAGCTGATTTGTAGCTTCAGACTTCAGGTTAACTTCATTAGTCTTTAGCTTTTCTATTTCATTACCCATACTATCCACTTTCGTTGAAAGCGTAGTTAGGGTTTTGAGTATCTTTTCTAAAGCATCATCTTCTATTATATCAGTCTGTGTAGCTTTGTCTCTATATGTAATCTGCAATTACATTTTTGTTAGTACTAATTACTTTAATTGTAAATGTAAAATTTAATATATTCAATGCTAGTCTCCGAATCTCTTTTGTTGTAACTGAATTTTGTATTTTCTATGTTAGCCACCAGCGAACATGGGTATTATCTGTTCTCAAAATAAATTTGTTATATACAATATATGGTTCAAATGCTAATAAAATTTATATAATGAATAGAATTCTTTTCTATTTATTTCCCATTTTATTTTTGTTTCATTAAAGATACCTGGGTAGTATCTGCAATGATGTTTTAATTTTCTATTTTCGTACCTATATTTAAGTACTCCCCCATAACTAGATTCACTTGCATCTGCTTCTACTATATATATAAAGTTTTTATCTTCGTCTGGGAATTGTAATTTTGGTAATTCTTTACAAAGTATTTTTATTTTCAGGACTTATTTTTTATCTTCTTCGTTGTAATTATATTCTATATCCTTTTTTAATTTTTTTTTAAAGGCTTTAGGTTTTCTGCTAGTTTTGGTATATATTTTCTTACTTGGTTTACTAATCCTAAAAATGATTGTAATTTCTTTTTTGTATCTAATTCTTCTTTTGAATTTGTTATTTTTTGTACTATATTTTGTTGCATTTTTACTCCACTTTTATCTATTTGTATTCCTAAAAACTCTGTCTGGTTTTTTCATAATTTTGACTTTCTTTTCACTTAAACTTATTCTCGATTTTTCTATTATATCTGTAAATTGTTCTAATAATTTTAAATATTCCTCTTTAGTTTTTGTATATAGTAGTATATCATCTATGTACACTAGACAATTAGGTAATTGTTTAAAATAACTATCCATAAAATGTTGATATCTACCTGGTACATTTTTATATCCAAATGATAATACATTCCATTCATAAAATCCTTGTGGTACTGTAAATGAGGTTAATTCCTTAGATTCTTCTTCTAACTTTAAGTGGTAAAATCCTGATTTACAGTCAAATTTACTAAAATAGTTATATCCTTGTTTTGTCTTAGTTTTAATATCTTATTTGGTATTGGATAATTATATGTCATAGTTTTTGCATTTAAATTTCTATAATCAATAACCATTCTACTTTTACCTCTTTTTTGTTCACTATGTTTATTTATTATAAATGCTGGACTATTGTGTTTACTTTTACTTTTTTGTATATATTGTTTTTCTAATAATTCATCTATATGCATTTTAAATTCATTTAAATCGTCAAAATTATATGTTAATGGTTTTTGAGTTATTATGCCTCTTTTTTGTTCACTATGTTTATTTACTATAAATGTTGGACTATTGTGTTTACTATTACTTTTTTGTATGTATTGTTTTTCTAATAATTCATCTATATGCATTTTAAGTTCTTTTAAATCGTCAAAATTATATGTTAATAGTTTTTAAGTTATTATGCTATTTTTATCTATTAATTTAATTTTTACAGTTGTTTTATGTTTTTCCCATCCTTTTAATGGATCTTCACTATATAATTGTCTTAATTTTTTCTTTATTATTTCTACCTTATTTGTAAGGAGATGCGGATAACTTGAGTAATAAATAGATCTTTAATACCAATTGTAGGAGGGTGCAGATAACTTGGGTAATAAATAGATCTATTATAGTTCTAATGGATCTATTTTTATTTATGTGTGGATCTTTCTTAACTTCTCTAAATATTTTTTATTTTTAATGTATTTATTTTAATTTTATTAATGTTCATATTTTGGGGGGTGATTAGATGGTATTTGATTAAATGTTTTACTGTAATATTCTTTAGTTTTTTCTCTTAGTCTTTATAATTCTTGTATATTATTTTGGAGGTATTCTAAATATTCTATATCTTTTGTTTTAAAATATTCAATTAAATTCTCTTTCATAAGTATTTCTGTCAATCTTATTTCTTCCATATCTTGTCTCAAATATTTTAAATACTCATAGTCTATCATTTTATCCTAAAGTAGTTGTGATACTGCAAATTTCTTTGTAATAATTTATTCTAATTGTACTATATCTGATATTAAATTCTAGATTATCTATTTCGTTAATTATCCTGTCTTTTTCGTCTATGAATAATTTTATGTCTAAATCATATTCTAAATTGTCTTTTAATTCTAGTTGTTTTATGGTTTTATTTATCCAAATTAATCTTTCTTTTAATTGTTCTCTTCCTTTTCTAAGCTGGTTTCTATAATTAATTTCTTCGTATAGCCAACTTTGTTTTTCTCTAACTCTTTGAATATATTCTAACATTTCTTAATCTGTTTAATATCCATCTAAATAATTATCTAGGTAGTAATAGTGATTGTCATCACTTAAGTATATTTCTCCTAACTCGTCTTCTATCTGGTTTATATCTAACTCTTCATCTTCAATGTTAAATATTTTTTTTATATTAGTTTTTTTTACATCTATAATTTCTATATCTCTAAGTATGTATAAAACTAGTACTTCAAATTATCTGTCATTTAGGTGGGTTAATTAAATGCTTTTTCATAATATTCTTTAGTTGTTTGTTTTAATCTTATTAATTCCTCTATATTTTCATTAAGGTATTCTATATATTTTATATCTTTGGTTCTCATATATTCTTCTAAATTTGTTTTCATTAGTTTTTCTATTAATTGTATATTTTTCATATCCATTTTCCAATATTCTAAATATACATAGTTTATCATGGTTTATGTGTAGGTTTGGTATTGTAACACCCTGATTTTCTGAACCGGAATGTTACACGGTGCTCATGACCCCGAAGGACCACAAGCTAACCCATGACTAATATCTGTACCTGTATACTACATAATATATCATAAAATACGGAAACATGAACATGAAAGGCCATAAGGTTCGAACAGAATAAACGTCTGATAACAAAATATCTGAAAAAGGTATAACAATACCAAAACAAGTCATAAATACTAAAAATAATGAGATCTGAATATCTAATCTGACATCTAGTCTGAAAGCCTCTAATTGAACTGAATAAGGAGTTAAAGGAACATGTCTCTAACTAACTCCATCTAGCAACTAAATAGTAAATGTAGCAATAATCATATCGCCCTCGAATGAGAAGGACTCACTCAAACTCTGAACACTAGAATGCTACTGATGATCTGGAGCTCGCGCCTCTGAACCTATGGTGTAACATAAGAGAAAGCACCATAGCTCAAATACGTCAGTGACTAATATGAACGTGAGAATACATACATGCATACATAACTGTAACTGAACTCGTGGAGATACTGACTACTGAGTCTGAATACTGACAACATGAGTATACTGATATCGAGATACTGAATAGATAAGCGACTATTTCTGACAGTTCGAATTATGAAGAACTGGTCTGGTTGACTGTGTCTGACAGTCCTGAAGCAGAATACTAATATCATGAATTCTGATAACAGATATGACTGATCTATGAGTTCAAAAAACTGATATAACTGATATAACTGTAATGATAGGCCTAATCGATGTAACTGATATTGAGCGACTGTATCTGACAGTCGAAGCTCTGATGGAACTATCTGAGTTCTATTTTATATGGAGTAACTAAATTTAAGATCAGTCCTATCTAGCGGGTGATCTTTAAGTCTGATGATTCTAATACTGTTTAACTATAGTTGAGACCAGTCCTGTCTAATGGGTGATCTTGAAGTCTATTTATAATGATAAGGATTGATTGTCTCTAACAGTACTGAATCTGTACTACTGAACTGAGTTGACTGTATCTGACAGTCTTGAATCTGTAACTGAAATTATGGGATGTGTTCATCTAACCGACATGCCCCAAACTAAGCTGACTGGGGTCCAATCTCTTCCCTGACCTGAAGGATGTCAGTACCGCACCACCAGTAAAGACATCTATTGTGGAGTCAGTCCTAATCTAGCGGGTGACTCCTGGGATCAGTCCTATACATATAAATGTTCTAACAGGTGACCCCTGAGTATGTCAGTCCTATCTAATGGGTGACATCTCGTACCTATGTTGGCTACGTAGTTCTGTAACTTAGGGATTGCTTCTAGGGATCTCAGTCCTATTCTAGTGGGTGAGTCGCCATCCCTAGGCTCACTAGGTGCTGAATCCTACTCCCATCTGGAATACACTAAACTGAATAACTGAGATGAACTGAATAACTGAACTGAACTGATTAACTTAACTAATATTAGTGGTATTCTTTAGCGGAGCTAAACTGAGTTTACTGAATTTTGATGACTAATAAAATATTCTGAGTTCTGAGGACTGATTGAGAGTACTGAAGTTACTGAGATTGACTATGAATACTGAAGTTACAGACTGAGTACTGAGATTACTGAACTACTGAGACTACTCAGATTTTTGAGTTTTCCTGAGTCACATGAATAACTAAATTCTATAGATCAAGGCTTAACTGAGAGTATCATGATAACATAACATGGCTCTAGGCACACAACTATATTTTGTCGGGTACGAATACCCCTAGGACTCGATGGAAAGAAACTGACACACATGACTGACTTGAGTACGTGACCAATATCAACAACCTATAACATCATAACTTGGGGAATTCCAGGAAGTACATGGATATCATACATTTTGTACATAAGTAGGATTTGCAAGTACGCATGGAATAATCTCATAAGACTAGTTCATGAACATCCCAACAACATTTACAAGACACAATATCAATATGAAAATCATTGGAATATGGTTGCATATCATGAATCCTTCACTTAGTCACAATTTAGCTATAATGCATGATTTATAGTCTCTTAGGTATTTTATCAAACACCTTACATGCACAACTTAAGCATAGGTGTAAATCATACAATTACTCATCATAAATAATCAAACTTACATGTTTTCAACTCATATGATGTCATAGATTCATAATAACATATAAAGATTCTATCTTGGCATCATTCAACACATAAACATGATCAACAATCCATTCATAACATGAAAATCATAATATATAGTTTTAGAAAAGGGTTTTGAACTTCATGGACAAAAGGAGTCCATGAATGAACACGCGCATACCTTAGAAAGGAAACGTTGATGATTTGTTGGAGAGTTCTTGGATTGGGAAACTTAATTCTTTATTATCTTAGAAAAAGGCTTGAATCTTGCTTTTGAGAGATGAGTTTGATGGAAACCCTAATCTTGTGGTTGGGAGCGTAAGAGAGGGTTTTTGAGATGCTTAACTGAAGAAAAATGGGAAAAATTATGCCTCTTTAGGATTATAAGTCATGGAAGATGAAGGAAATGACCAAAATACCTTTGCAAAAATGCCTTTGAATTACTGGAAAAATATACTTGATGTCATCCGTGATAGGCCGTCAGGTTCGTGATAAGCCGTCATGGAATGGTCATCATAAAAAGCGTTCAAATTCTTTACTTTCTATCCAGGGCTAACGACATTGTCAGAAATGTCATCAGAACATGACGACGTCGTCAAAAAGGTTGTCAGAAACATGATAGCCCGTCAGAAACGTCGTCACCATTTTTTAGCTTGACATGCTGAAATAAAATGGGAATAACTCTTTGCTCCGACATCGAATTTAGGCAAAATTGATATCGTTGAAAAACTAATTCAATTATCTATCTTTTGATAGGTTATGAGCTCAAAAATTCTAAGTATAATGAGAGATATACTCATTTGAAGTTGACTATACCAATATCCTTCTCAAGAATTCAATCGGTAAGGAATGTTTTTTATTCTTCTGATAGCTAGGAGTTATTTGAATCCTTAATATACATCTAAATTACTCATAAAACTATAAAATAACCATGATGTACTATGCATGAGCTTGGTACATGGCTCTAATAGTGGTTCGGATTTTTCGGGTTATTACAGGTATGTAAGTATTTATAAGAGTAGTTAGGTAGGTGAGGTATGTAATTTATTCTAGTCATAAAATATTTATCAAATATTTTTTCCAATATGATTTTTCTTATATATACAATTTCTAAATTCTTAAGTACATACAAAATAAGTATTTTAAATTTATCTACCATTTCGTCAGATAAATAAGTATTCATTTTTCATATGATGCTTTTTTAAAATATTCCTTTCAATCATACACATAACAAAATATGATCATTTTAGATAACTATGTACTAGATTATTCTTAAATAACATATTCTTCGATCACTATTAGCATGGTAATCTAGATACTTTTCCCTTAAACAGTGCCTCTACGTTGGCTACTCTCCTATCACGGCTTTCTTGCCTCACCGATTTCACCTTTAGAATGGCATAGTTCTTAGGGATTTTTCTCCTTTTCCACTTTGCTAATAAACTTCTTAACATGCTATTTTTTGAATAATTCTACTGCAAAGTAACTTACATGAACCTATTTTATCATATCATGATTGTTAGGAATTTATGAACTTAGCTATTCATAATCATAAATAAATATACCTGTTCTGGTAGGTTTGATAATTCTGGGCTTTGTTCATCCATAGCTTTTGCTTAGAAATATATCTGATTTTTATTAAATATTCAAAAGTTTTTTGTTTACAAAGAAGGAGGCTTGCTTCAACACATGAAAACTTGCCTCTAACTAAGCAAAATGCTCGTCTACTTATAACCTAAGAATGAAAGTGTGTATACTATTTTACTTTACACCTATCCTAATATATATTTACACGTCTCCTACTTAATAATTACATCTTTTACAAAAAGTCTTACAAAGACAAAAAAGCAATTATGGCAAGTGCCAAAAAGTCAACAGAATTAAAAACCCAATAGTTCCTATAAATTATTTACGTAAAGGAAATCAAGAAAGCTATCTACATGTCGCTTTCATGATTTAATAGCTTGTCTTTTATTTTTTTTTCCATTATTACTCCGTTGTTATCTTTTAATTGGCGTCCTTATCTTCTTGGTTGATTTTTTCTTTTATTCTAGATGGACTTCTGGGATAATATTATCTCCACCATTACATCTCGAACATTAATGGTCTGGATATTTGTATCCAATTATCTTGCAATATCTTGTTAATAATCCTTCTGAAATAAATTCTTTCCTAATTGCTCATGTAGTAGATTGTTTTTCTGGGTTAAGGAACGTCATTATCCATTGTCTGACATCTTCCATATCTGTTTGTCGTGGTTCTCTTGAATTTGAATAAATCATTTTATTGTCTCTTGAATAATAGCTCCATATTGGGTTTCCATTGATATAATTATTTGCTAATTCTTGAATAATTGCAGCTATTCCAATAAGTCATTTATTTGCGGAAAAATCAGGTATCTCAATTTTGGGTATCTCTTGCTACTGTACAATATCTTTCGGTATAATCATATCCCTGGTTAATCCTATTTTTACAACTTGTATAACTGGTTTGATCTTGTCGTATAATATCTCTGCTGGTGCAGTATAAAACTTTATATAAAATAGATTTTCTTTGGTTACTCTTTTATAGGTGGTGAATACTTTATGAAATTCTTCTATAGTTGTTAGTTCTTCTCCATCTTGGGTATATACGGTATTTAATAATCCATAGTCGAAACATATTTTTATTAAGCTTGGATTGATTTTGGGTAGTGCGATTAGCTTGTTGTAACCTTGCAATTTTTGGGTTATATAATTTGTGTTTGGTTCTTGGTTATTTGTAGCTCTGGGGTTAAGATTTAGAAAAGTTTGTACTTTGTAGATATTTTCTATATATCCTCAGTCTATATGGTTATAAGTCTTTTCATCTTGGTTCAAACTATCTCGATATGTGGTAATTTGTGAGGGTATGTACAAGGGGTCTTTTTGTATTTTTGGTATAAATGGTTTTTCAAATATTTTATTCATGTTCATGTTCTGATATCTAACTCCTTTGCTTGTACCTGCAATTGTAGATTGATAAACGTTATAGGTTTTATGGAGTGTCCCAACATCTCCTTTTAGCTCTGGAATTTTAATGTCTTCCGATCGACATAGCTCTGCACACTGCTGAGTTAGCTGATTTGTAGCTTTAGACTTCAGTTTAACTTTATTAGTCTTTAACTTTTCTATTTCATTACCCATACTGTCCACTTTCATTGAAGGTGTAGTTAGGATTTTGATTATCTTTTTTAAAGCATCATCTTCTATTATATCAGTCCGTGTATCTTTTTCTTGATATGTAATCTGCAATAATAGTTTTGTTAGTACTAATTACTTCAATTGTAAATGTAAAATTTAATATATTCACTACTAGTCTCCGAATCTCTTTTGTTGTAACTGAATTTTGTATTTTCTTTGTTAGCCACCATCAAACCTGGGTATTATCTGCTCTCACAATAAATTTGTTATATACAATATATGGTTCAAATACTAATAAACATTTATATAATGAACAGAATTCTTTTCTATTTATTTCCCCTTTTATTTCTGTTTCATTAAACGTACCTGAGTAGTATCTGCAATGATGTTCTAATTTTTTCTTTTCGTATCTATATTTAAGTACTCATCCATAACTATATGCACTTGTATCTGCTTCTACTATATATGTACTTTCATCTAGGATTTGTAATTTTTGTAATTCTTTACAAAGTATTTTTATTTTCTAGACTTGTTTTTTATCTTCTTCGTTGTAATTATATTCTACGTGCTTTTTTAATTTTTTCTGTAAAGGCTTTAGGTTTTCTACTAATTTTGGTATATATTCTCTTGGTTTACTAATCCTAAAAATGATTGTAATTTCTTTTTTGTATTTAATTCTTCTTTTGAATTTTTTTTTGTACTATATGTTGCTGCATTTTTACTCCACTTTTATCTATTTGTATTTTAAAAATTCTATCTGGTTTTTCATAATTTTGACTTTTTTTTCACTTAAACTTATTCCCAATTTTTCTATTATATTTGTAAATTGTTCTAATAATTTTAAATGTTCCTCTTTAGTTTTTGTATATAGTAGTATATCATCTATGTATACTATACAATTAGATAATTGTTTAAAATAACTATCCATAAAATATTGATATCTACCTTGTGTATTTTTATATCCAAATGGTAATATGTTCCATTCATAAAATCTTTGTGGTTCCGTAAATGTGGTTAATTCCTTAGATTCTTCTTCTAACTTTAAGTGCTAAAATCCTGATTTAAATTCAAATTTACTAAAATAGTTATATCCTTGTATTTGTCTTATTTTTAATATCTTATTTGGTCTTGGATAATTATATGTCATAGTTTTTGCATTTAAATTTCTATAATCAATAACCATTCTACTGTTACCTCTTTTTCGTTCACTATGTTTATTTACTATAAATGTTGGACTATTGTATTTACTATTACTTTTTTGTATATACTGTTTTTCTAATAATTCATCTATATGCATTTTAAATTCTTTTAAATCGTCAAAATTACATGTTAATGGTTTTTGAGTTATTATCCTATTTTTATCTATTAATTCAATTTCTATAGTAGTTTTGTTTTTTCCATCCTTTTAATGGATCTTCACTATATAATTGTCTTAATTTTTTCTTTATTATTTCTACCTTATCTATTGAAAATATAGTTATTACTTTTTTATTTATCGAAAATACCACTAGTTCTACCGTGTCTTTTGTATTTTTTATATTTTCTAACTTTTGTGTTAGTTTTTCACTTCCTTCTATCCAATCAGTTTTCTTTCTTATTTCATTAATAACTCTTTTTGCTCTTACTTTGTACTTACATGGTGTTGTAAACCACCAATCTGTTTTAGTTATTATATGTGGGTATAATTTAATCAGAAATAACTTGTTCTTTTTTATGAGCTTGATGATTCTGATTTTTCATGAGTTATTCTTTTTATTGTACTTATTCTGTCATTTATTATTTCTAAATCTTCTTCTATATTTATGTCTTTGTAACTATAATCATTATTATCAATTGTTTTTACAAATTGTTCAAAAGGACTTTATTTTCGTATTTTATTAATTTTATTTTTTCCTGTTATTTTATGTTTTGTTGTTAGTACATATAGATTTTTACATCTTGTTGTAAATATTTACTCCCTGGGGTTAGTTCTATTCCTGATATTTTCCAATATAATACTAATGATTTATCTATGTTTTTTTTGCTATTGCTATTGAATAATTCACACTTATTATAAATTTAAATTTTTGGTATATTAAATTTCCTTTTATGGCTGCTATTATACTTTTTTGTATAGGTTTTATAATTCTATCATCTGCTAAATATAATTCTATTGGTGTATCTATTTCTTCTCTAAAACATGCTTTTATTAATATCTCTATTCCTCCAAGGTGTACATATTTTATTGGGTCTTTACTTTTTATATCATTTATTTCTTTATTAATTATTTTTTTTGTCACTAATGGTCTACTAGCTCTTCCTTTTGCATATCTACAGTTTATTATATGTTCTTTTTGCCTTACTACGCAGTATTCTTCCTTTTTTCTACTAAATATATTTTTTATTATTAGTATTCTAAATATTTTTTCTACACTTAAGTCTAACTCTTTTCCTTTTATTTCGTCAAATATATTACTGTCAAATATTATTTTTTGATCTGTTCCTTCTTCATTTAAATATTCTTCCGTTGTTATTATTTTTATATCTTCTTCAGTTATTTGATTTATTTTTATATCTTCTTCAGTCAGTTGATTCATCTAATTCACTATCTATTTCATTGTCTGTTTCATTCTCCGAAATTTCATATATACTATCTTCACTTTCTAATTCATAATCTATATAATCTATCTGCATATATTCTGTATTTTCTATTTTTATTTCTGATATTTATTTATTCTTTGGGTTTTTTGGTAATTTACAATATTTAGCTAAATTTCCTAGTTTTCCATAATTATAACAAGTACATTCTTTTATAGATTTCTTTTTTCTATATGGTCTTTTATGTTTATAATTTTTTACATAATATTTTTTTCTTGGTTTCTCATAGTTATATTTTGATTTTTTATATTTCTTATGTCTTTTTCTTTTCTTATAATATCTTTATTCACGTCCAAATTGAGGTGCTATTTTATCTTTGCAATATGCTAAATTTCTTATTAATATTTTTTTTTATGTTTATTTCTTCTTTATATTTTCACAAGATTTCTATACCATTGTTGTAAAAATTTTGTTCTTGCTCCTAGGGTATCTACTCTTTTTGCTTCATCCCAACTTTTTATTATTTTTGAACTAAATGGATCAGTTAATTTACTAAAGTATAATCTTCTTATTTCTTTACTTTCTTCTATATTATATGTTCCTTTATAATAATATTCTTTAAATGCGCACGTATACTCATCTATATAGCACATATTACATATTGCTAATTTTAACATTAAATTCCTATTCGTATCTTTCTCTTTATTTTGCTCTTTTTCTTCTGTTGTTATACTACTAAATTTTTCTCTTATAGCTATTTCATATTTTTTCAATATTTCTGTTGGTAGTATTTTATTAGGTATTGATGTTCCTTCTGTTTTATTATCAGATCTTAGTACTTTTTTGCTTGCTTCGGCTAGATTTAAAAATCATAATTTTACTGTTCCTATTAATGTCTTTTCTATATATTCTAGTGTATTTGTTGTATCTATTTTATTATCTAATAGTTGTTTTGACATGTATCCTACCCATAGTTGTATTGTTTTATTTGTGTCTATTACACAGTCTAAGTCTAAAAAGTTGTATTTAATTATTTGGTATCCATTTATTATATTCATCCTTTGGATTATATCTTTTAAACTTATTTTTGTAATTATAGGTTGGTTTTCTTATTTCTGATGTACTAGGTATTATATTTTTATCTAGAGTATTTACTTCTATATTTATTAGTTCTAGGTTTTCTTTATTGATATTTCTTGTTTTCATTAATTTCTAGTTTTTCAATGTTTTCTAGAATTTTTGTATATGTTTCACTATCTTCCGAATCATAATTATCTGTTTCTTCAGCATCTATTGTATTTATTTCTAATTCACTGGTTTCTAGTTCTTTATTTTGATTTCTAACTTTTCTTTAAATTGATTTATCTCGTTTAATAATTTTTGTTCTTTATCCTTTCCTTCTTTTTCTTTCTGTCTCTTTTTATATAAATCTTTTAACATTTGTAGTTCTTTTTCTAATTCAGCAATCCTACTATTTTTAGTTTCTTCTATTTTTCGTATTTCTTCTGTGGTTTGTTGTTTTATTTTATCTATTTTCTTTTTTCTATCTATCTCTTCGTTTTCTCTTTCTATTCTTACCATGACTGTCAACTTATCTTCTAATTTTAATTCTTCTTTTTCTAACATTAAATATAAATTTTCATCTATTTTCTTATAGCTCATTCCTAAATTAGAGAATACTATTTTTATTTTTAATCCTTCGTGATTTTTTTATGTTTTTTCCTCTATTACAAATTCTTCTTTGTTCATTTTATTTAAATGTATATAGGTTATGTTGATATATATATTCTAGACTATCTATTGTTGATTCTAAATTTGATATTTCTTCTTTTGGTGCATTTATTGAGTTTTTACTAACTCCGGCAATTATGTTATACTGTAGTCTTTCTATCATTATTTTTAATTCTTTACGTTTTTCAGATATTATTTGTTTTAATTCTTTATATTGTTGTGGTTTTTGTACGTTATTCATCTAAACAATATTTATAATATTTTAGTGGATATCTAAATCTAATTTTATCATAGGTAATAAATTAATCAAAGAAATCCAATTATATACTACTTCCGTAACTTTAATCAGTATAGGCTCTGATACCAATTATTTTTCTCAGTCGGTCTATGATATCTACTAAGTAAAAGTGAACTGTACTCTTCCCTACTACACCATTTAGGTGCATATCCAGGTACAAGTACACCACGCGTTAGCTGAGTTCGGGTGGTGATTTTTCTATTTGAGGTATTGGTTGTTCTACGTCTTCAGAGTCGACCTTAGACCTCCTCTTATCTAGTTTGTCTTATTTTGTATTTCAAAGATAGACTTGTAGTTTTCAAATTCTCAGTTGTATATTCAAATTTTGAGTTGTATTTAGATTGTCTTACATTGTGACACCAGGTTTTGGGATGGTTTATGGTATTTATTATGTTTCAAACTTCTGTAATTACTATGCATGAATGGTTGGACCTCATTCTAGAAGTCTCACCTTGGAATTTTGTGTTATGTTTTTCTTTTACATATCAGTTTGGGTGATTGACCCACTTGTCAAGTCTTAGCCGCGATAAGTGTCATCAAGACCCGCGTTTTTGAATCGTGACATACTTAGATTGAAGAAATTTATTGACATGTCCTAAGTACTAAACAATATTCCATACTGCATGTAAATTTCTTGAATATGAATTTTGAAGAAAAAGTATAATTATGAATTCATTTTATGAAATAAAATTTTAATGTGTAATCTGTTCACATCATGTTTATTTGTACTCCAAACTACAATATTAAAAAATTTACCTTCTTTAAGTTGTGATTTAACATTCATTATTATGGCTTAGTTAGCATATAATTTAAAATTATTCAATTCAACTATTTAAATTCTTTATTTGTATAAGAGATCTTATCAAGTGTATAGGAGAGGATATTTTTTCATATATTAATTAGATCGTTAATTAACACACGGAATGAAATTACAATGTATGACACCCTATCAATAGAATCCAAAATGTAAAATAAAGAATCAAAATGTGGACAAATATATTGATCATTGCCTTTTGTGTTTTTTAACTGCCAAACATGAAATATTGATGAGTAGATTCTTGACTTTCTTTTGTATTTTTTAGCCTGGGAATGTTTTGTTTCTCTTTTCTTTGTAGATTATTATTATTATTGTTGTTCTTGTTCTTCTTATTATCATCATCACCATCACAAGTAGTTTTAATAATAATAATAATAATAATAATTAATAATTATAATTATCATCAAATGATAATAATAATAATAATTACCAATTAATAATAATAATAATAATAATAATAATTTTCTATTCTATTTTAGTAAATTATCTAGTATATATTAAGTGTATAGTTCTATTTAATAAACATGGATAAATGATGGTTAAGTATTGAGATTAAGGTAGGAGAACTTCTAGGAAAGCGTAATAACCCAAAAACCATTAACATATAATTTTGACGA